>NW_026871539.1:0-103215 GCF_028564815.1 Eubalaena glacialis | reverse complement strand
CATGGCTAGTCTCTGCGTGGCCTAGAGAAAGGGCGGGTAAGTAAAAGGGTACCCGGAACGGACACCAGGAAAAGAGTGTTTTCCTTGCAGCTTCACGCTCTGCACTGCGTGCCCCTGGCATGGCACCGAAGGCCTGCGAGAGCTGTGTTCCGGAGGTCGCTTGAATGCTTGGGCCAGCTAGCTAGCTGGAGCAAAAGGGGAAGGTTCCCTTTCACTCTGCTTTCAAAGCGGTGACCCGGAGGCACTCGAGAGCCTAATGCTGCGCAGTCGCCCAGAATGGGGGATCCTGTGCGCAGCGTTCCTCTATGGGGCACGGGGAGGAGGAAAAGCACACTGGAGCTCCTGCCCCCACCTGCCCCAGAGTCAGTGCACAGCCCCTGCACTCCTCAATGCGTGGACGGGCTAGCTGAAGGATACTTGGAACCCTGTGGAGGGCTCTAGCTTTCCCTTTGGCGATGAGGGCTCTGGGATGCCTCCTGCAGGGCACAGGACACGTTCCCTTTCTCTAGGAACCCTCTCTCGTCGCTCCACACAGGCCTTCCAGAAGTGAAGCCCACACAGGCAGCCGCACTCTCCCGCAGGAAACTTGGACGCTGCACGTAGCCTGCTCTCCAGCGGGGGAAAGAGGGCTTTCTTTGCTCACTAGGTCACCGGCATCAGAGTGGCGCCCTGCAGAGTCCAGGTAGTTTCTGACAGAGGCCAAGAGTCTCAAGCGGCACCCTGCCCGTCCCTGTTAAGACGCCGTACCAGGGCAATTCTGCACGGGACGGGGAGACTAGCGTGACGTACTTAGTGCCTTGGGCTAGGCCTCGCCGTCCGTACGCCTTGCCAAAAGCTAGTGGGTGCTTCAGGGGAGCAGTGTGCCTTGGCCAGGCTGCTTCGAAAGGCAACTGTCTGCTTGGCGTAGGGAGACAGCAAGCAAGGGCTCCCATTCGAAAGCCCACCGAGAGGGTTGCTTCATTGCCGCCCAGGTTCAGCGCTGGCAACCACTGGCCGTACACCTCAAAGACCTGCCGGACCTGTGTTCGGGCGGCCGTTAGCAAGCTCGGACGTCTAGCTCTGCCACGAAGGAAGCAGTGTGTCGCCTTTCTCTCCGCCTTACGAGCTGTCCTCCGGAGGCCCAAGGTCCCTGGACGTTGTGAAGTCGCCCTTGGAAGAGACGTTCGCGATGCAGTCTTCCTCCACGGGAGGGGCCTAGGAGGCAGGAGGCCTAGGAGACCTGGAAAGCTCACTAGCGTGAAGGCCCTGCGTGGACTACGTTTTCACGGGAAATGCTGCACGCCCAAGCTTGTGCATGCAGTCCCTGGGCCTCACTATGAGCCTGCCCGGCACAGTCGTGTTCCCTTCAGCACTGGCGCCTTGGCGATGCCTCCTGCAAGGACAGGCAAGCACCGTGTTGCTCTCAGGAGAGCGCCCTTTTCCTAACCACGGGGGGCACTCCAGCACTGAAGACTGACAGCAGCCCTCTGCTTTCCGGCAGCTTTGAGGCTGGGGCTGCCCTTTGTGGCTGAGAATTGCCACTGTTCGCAGAGCTTCCGAATCCGAAACTTCAAAACTGCCCTAGTGCGTTTAGTTGCAGGCGAGCGAAAAGAGACCGAAGGAGCACTCTGGCACTTCCCCGGTTTCATCTCCCAGCAGGGAGTTGTGCAGTGTGTGAGGAGTCTACGGGACTTCAGGCTCCAGGAAGGTTACGTGTCCTCGCGCCGTCTCTAAGCGTAGGAGAGTTCAGGGGAAGCTCTACCTCTTCGAGACAGCATGTCATGGCTAGTCTCTGCGTGGCCTAGAGAAAGGGCGGGTAAGTAAAAGGGTACCCGGAACGGACACCAGGAAAAGAGTGTTTTCCTTGCAGCTTCACGCTCTGCACTGCGTGCCCCTGGCATGGCACCGAAGGCCTGCGAGAGCTGTGTTCCGGAGGTCGCTTGAATGCTTGGGCCAGCTAGCTAGCTGGAGCAAAAGGGGAAGGTTCCCTTTCACTCTGCTTTCAAAGCGGTGACCCGGAGGCACTCGAGAGCCTAATGCTGCGCAGTCGCCCAGAATGGGGGATCCTGTGCGCAGCGTTCCTCTATGGGGCACGGGGAGGAGGAAAAGCACACTGGAGCTCCTGCCCCCACCTGCCCCAGAGTCAGTGCACAGCCCCTGCACTCCTCAATGCGTGGACGGGCTAGCTGAAGGATACTTGGAACCCTGTGGAGGGCTCTAGCTTTCCCTTTGGCGATGAGGGCTCTGGGATGCCTCCTGCAGGGCACAGGACACGTTCCCTTTCTCTAGGAACCCTCTCTCGTCGCTCCACACAGGCCTTCCAGAAGTGAAGCCCACACAGGCAGCCGCACTCTCCCGCAGGAAACTTGGACGCTGCACGTAGCCTGCTCTCCAGCGGGGGAAAGAGGGCTTTCTTTGCTCACTAGGTCACCGGCATCAGAGTGGCGCCCTGCAGAGTCCAGGTAGTTTCTGACAGAGGCCAAGAGTCTCAAGCGGCACCCTGCCCGTCCCTGTTAAGACGCCGTACCAGGGCAATTCTGCACGGGACGGGGAGACTAGCGTGACGTACTTAGTGCCTTGGGCTAGGCCTCGCCGTCCGTACGCCTTGCCAAAAGCTAGTGGGTGCTTCAGGGGAGCAGTGTGCCTTGGCCAGGCTGCTTCGAAAGGCAACTGTCTGCTTGGCGTAGGGAGACAGCAAGCAAGGGCTCCCATTCGAAAGCCCACCGAGAGGGTTGCTTCATTGCCGCCCAGGTTCAGCGCTGGCAACCACTGGCCGTACACCTCAAAGACCTGCCGGACCTGTGTTCGGGCGGCCGTTAGCAAGCTCGGACGTCTAGCTCTGCCACGAAGGAAGCAGTGTGTCGCCTTTCTCTCCGCCTTACGAGCTGTCCTCCGGAGGCCCAAGGTCCCTGGACGTTGTGAAGTCGCCCTTGGAAGAGACGTTCGCGATGCAGTCTTCCTCCACGGGAGGGGCCTAGGAGGCAGGAGGCCTAGGAGACCTGGAAAGCTCACTAGCGTGAAGGCCCTGCGTGGACTACGTTTTCACGGGAAATGCTGCACGCCCAAGCTTGTGCATGCAGTCCCTGGGCCTCACTATGAGCCTGCCCGGCACAGTCGTGTTCCCTTCAGCACTGGCGCCTTGGCGATGCCTCCTGCAAGGACAGGCAAGCACCGTGTTGCTCTCAGGAGAGCGCCCTTTTCCTAACCACGGGGGGCACTCCAGCACTGAAGACTGACAGCAGCCCTCTGCTTTCCGGCAGCTTTGAGGCTGGGGCTGCCCTTTGTGGCTGAGAATTGCCACTGTTCGCAGAGCTTCCGAATCCGAAACTTCAAAACTGCCCTAGTGCGTTTAGTTGCAGGCGAGCGAAAAGAGACCGAAGGAGCACTCTGGCACTTCCCCGGTTTCATCTCCCAGCAGGGAGTTGTGCAGTGTGTGAGGAGTCTACGGGACTTCAGGCTCCAGGAAGGTTACGTGTCCTCGCGCCGTCTCTAAGCGTAGGAGAGTTCAGGGGAAGCTCTACCTCTTCGAGACAGCATGTCATGGCTAGTCTCTGCGTGGCCTAGAGAAAGGGCGGGTAAGTAAAAGGGTACCCGGAACGGACACCAGGAAAAGAGTGTTTTCCTTGCAGCTTCACGCTCTGCACTGCGTGCCCCTGGCATGGCACCGAAGGCCTGCGAGAGCTGTGTTCCGGAGGTCGCTTGAATGCTTGGGCCAGCTAGCTAGCTGGAGCAAAAGGGGAAGGTTCCCTTTCACTCTGCTTTCAAAGCGGTGACCCGGAGGCACTCGAGAGCCTAATGCTGCGCAGTCGCCCAGAATGGGGGATCCTGTGCGCAGCGTTCCTCTATGGGGCACGGGGAGGAGGAAAAGCACACTGGAGCTCCTGCCCCCACCTGCCCCAGAGTCAGTGCACAGCCCCTGCACTCCTCAATGCGTGGACGGGCTAGCTGAAGGATACTTGGAACCCTGTGGAGGGCTCTAGCTTTCCCTTTGGCGATGAGGGCTCTGGGATGCCTCCTGCAGGGCACAGGACACGTTCCCTTTCTCTAGGAACCCTCTCTCGTCGCTCCACACAGGCCTTCCAGAAGTGAAGCCCACACAGGCAGCCGCACTCTCCCGCAGGAAACTTGGACGCTGCACGTAGCCTGCTCTCCAGCGGGGGAAAGAGGGCTTTCTTTGCTCACTAGGTCACCGGCATCAGAGTGGCGCCCTGCAGAGTCCAGGTAGTTTCTGACAGAGGCCAAGAGTCTCAAGCGGCACCCTGCCCGTCCCTGTTAAGACGCCGTACCAGGGCAATTCTGCACGGGACGGGGAGACTAGCGTGACGTACTTAGTGCCTTGGGCTAGGCCTCGCCGTCCGTACGCCTTGCCAAAAGCTAGTGGGTGCTTCAGGGGAGCAGTGTGCCTTGGCCAGGCTGCTTCGAAAGGCAACTGTCTGCTTGGCGTAGGGAGACAGCAAGCAAGGGCTCCCATTCGAAAGCCCACCGAGAGGGTTGCTTCATTGCCGCCCAGGTTCAGCGCTGGCAACCACTGGCCGTACACCTCAAAGACCTGCCGGACCTGTGTTCGGGCGGCCGTTAGCAAGCTCGGACGTCTAGCTCTGCCACGAAGGAAGCAGTGTGTCGCCTTTCTCTCCGCCTTACGAGCTGTCCTCCGGAGGCCCAAGGTCCCTGGACGTTGTGAAGTCGCCCTTGGAAGAGACGTTCGCGATGCAGTCTTCCTCCACGGGAGGGGCCTAGGAGGCAGGAGGCCTAGGAGACCTGGAAAGCTCACTAGCGTGAAGGCCCTGCGTGGACTACGTTTTCACGGGAAATGCTGCACGCCCAAGCTTGTGCATGCAGTCCCTGGGCCTCACTATGAGCCTGCCCGGCACAGTCGTGTTCCCTTCAGCACTGGCGCCTTGGCGATGCCTCCTGCAAGGACAGGCAAGCACCGTGTTGCTCTCAGGAGAGCGCCCTTTTCCTAACCACGGGGGGCACTCCAGCACTGAAGACTGACAGCAGCCCTCTGCTTTCCGGCAGCTTTGAGGCTGGGGCTGCCCTTTGTGGCTGAGAATTGCCACTGTTCGCAGAGCTTCCGAATCCGAAACTTCAAAACTGCCCTAGTGCGTTTAGTTGCAGGCGAGCGAAAAGAGACCGAAGGAGCACTCTGGCACTTCCCCGGTTTCATCTCCCAGCAGGGAGTTGTGCAGTGTGTGAGGAGTCTACGGGACTTCAGGCTCCAGGAAGGTTACGTGTCCTCGCGCCGTCTCTAAGCGTAGGAGAGTTCAGGGGAAGCTCTACCTCTTCGAGACAGCATGTCATGGCTAGTCTCTGCGTGGCCTAGAGAAAGGGCGGGTAAGTAAAAGGGTACCCGGAACGGACACCAGGAAAAGAGTGTTTTCCTTGCAGCTTCACGCTCTGCACTGCGTGCCCCTGGCATGGCACCGAAGGCCTGCGAGAGCTGTGTTCCGGAGGTCGCTTGAATGCTTGGGCCAGCTAGCTAGCTGGAGCAAAAGGGGAAGGTTCCCTTTCACTCTGCTTTCAAAGCGGTGACCCGGAGGCACTCGAGAGCCTAATGCTGCGCAGTCGCCCAGAATGGGGGATCCTGTGCTCAGCGTTCCTCTATGGGGCACGGGGAGGAGGAAAAGCACACTGGAGCTCCTGCCCCCACCTGCCCCAGAGTCAGTGCACAGCCCCTGCACTCCTCAATGCGTGGACGGGCTAGCTGAAGGATACTTGGAACCCTGTGGAGGGCTCTAGCTTTCCCTTTGGCGATGAGGGCTCTGGGATGCCTCCTGCAGGGCACAGGACACGTTCCCTTTCTCTAGGAACCCTCTCTCGTCGCTCCACACAGGCCTTCCAGAAGTGAAGCCCACACAGGCAGCCGCACTCTCCCGCAGGAAACTTGGACGCTGCACGTAGCCTGCTCTCCAGCGGGGGAAAGAGGGCTTTCTTTGCTCACTAGGTCACCGGCATCAGAGTGGCGCCCTGCAGAGTCCAGGTAGTTTCTGACAGAGGCCAAGAGTCTCAAGCGGCACCCTGCCCGTCCCTGTTAAGACGCCGTACCAGGGCAATTCTGCACGGGACGGGGAGACTAGCGTGACGTACTTAGTGCCTTGGGCTAGGCCTCGCCGTCCGTACGCCTTGCCAAAAGCTAGTGGGTGCTTCAGGGGAGCAGTGTGCCTTGGCCAGGCTGCTTCGAAAGGCAACTGTCTGCTTGGCGTAGGGAGACAGCAAGCAAGGGCTCCCATTCGAAAGCCCACCGAGAGGGTTGCTTCATTGCCGCCCAGGTTCAGCGCTGGCAACCACTGGCCGTACACCTCAAAGACCTGCCGGACCTGTGTTCGGGCGGCCGTTAGCAAGCTCGGACGTCTAGCTCTGCCACGAAGGAAGCAGTGTGTCGCCTTTCTCTCCGCCTTACGAGCTGTCCTCCGGAGGCCCAAGGTCCCTGGACGTTGTGAAGTCGCCCTTGGAAGAGACGTTCGCGATGCAGTCTTCCTCCACGGGAGGGGCCTAGGAGGCAGGAGGCCTAGGAGACCTGGAAAGCTCACTAGCGTGAAGGCCCTGCGTGGACTACGTTTTCACGGGAAATGCTGCACGCCCAAGCTTGTGCATGCAGTCCCTGGGCCTCACTATGAGCCTGCCCGGCACAGTCGTGTTCCCTTCAGCACTGGCGCCTTGGCGATGCCTCCTGCAAGGACAGGCAAGCACCGTGTTGCTCTCAGGAGAGCGCCCTTTTCCTAACCACGGGGGGCACTCCAGCACTGAAGACTGACAGCAGCCCTCTGCTTTCCGGCAGCTTTGAGGCTGGGGCTGCCCTTTGTGGCTGAGAATTGCCACTGTTCGCAGAGCTTCCGAATCCGAAACTTCAAAACTGCCCTAGTGCGTTTAGTTGCAGGCGAGCGAAAAGAGACCGAAGGAGCACTCTGGCACTTCCCCGGTTTCATCTCCCAGCAGGGAGTTGTGCAGTGTGTGAGGAGTCTACGGGACTTCAGGCTCCAGGAAGGTTACGTGTCCTCGCGCCGTCTCTAAGCGTAGGAGAGTTCAGGGGAAGCTCTACCTCTTCGAGACAGCATGTCATGGCTAGTCTCTGCGTGGCCTAGAGAAAGGGCGGGTAAGTAAAAGGGTACCCGGAACGGACACCAGGAAAAGAGTGTTTTCCTTGCAGCTTCACGCTCTGCACTGCGTGCCCCTGGCATGGCACCGAAGGCCTGCGAGAGCTGTGTTCCGGAGGTCGCTTGAATGCTTGGGCCAGCTAGCTAGCTGGAGCAAAAGGGGAAGGTTCCCTTTCACTCTGCTTTCAAAGCGGTGACCCGGAGGCACTCGAGAGCCTAATGCTGCGCAGTCGCCCAGAATGGGGGATCCTGTGCGCAGCGTTCCTCTATGGGGCACGGGGAGGAGGAAAAGCACACTGGAGCTCCTGCCCCCACCTGCCCCAGAGTCAGTGCACAGCCCCTGCACTCCTCAATGCGTGGACGGGCTAGCTGAAGGATACTTGGAACCCTGTGGAGGGCTCTAGCTTTCCCTTTGGCGATGAGGGCTCTGGGATGCCTCCTGCAGGGCACAGGACACGTTCCCTTTCTCTAGGAACCCTCTCTCGTCGCTCCACACAGGCCTTCCAGAAGTGAAGCCCACACAGGCAGCCGCACTCTCCCGCAGGAAACTTGGACGCTGCACGTAGCCTGCTCTCCAGCGGGGGAAAGAGGGCTTTCTTTGCTCACTAGGTCACCGGCATCAGAGTGGCGCCCTGCAGAGTCCAGGTAGTTTCTGACAGAGGCCAAGAGTCTCAAGCGGCACCCTGCCCGTCCCTGTTAAGACGCCGTACCAGGGCAATTCTGCACGGGACGGGGAGACTAGCGTGACGTACTTAGTGCCTTGGGCTAGGCCTCGCCGTCCGTACGCCTTGCCAAAAGCTAGTGGGTGCTTCAGGGGAGCAGTGTGCCTTGGCCAGGCTGCTTCGAAAGGCAACTGTCTGCTTGGCGTAGGGAGACAGCAAGCAAGGGCTCCCATTCGAAAGCCCACCGAGAGGGTTGCTTCATTGCCGCCCAGGTTCAGCGCTGGCAACCACTGGCCGTACACCTCAAAGACCTGCCGGACCTGTGTTCGGGCGGCCGTTAGCAAGCTCGGACGTCTAGCTCTGCCACGAAGGAAGCAGTGTGTCGCCTTTCTCTCCGCCTTACGAGCTGTCCTCCGGAGGCCCAAGGTCCCTGGACGTTGTGAAGTCGCCCTTGGAAGAGACGTTCGCGATGCAGTCTTCCTCCACGGGAGGGGCCTAGGAGGCAGGAGGCCTAGGAGACCTGGAAAGCTCACTAGCGTGAAGGCCCTGCGTGGACTACGTTTTCACGGGAAATGCTGCACGCCCAAGCTTGTGCATGCAGTCCCTGGGCCTCACTATGAGCCTGCCCGGCACAGTCGTGTTCCCTTCAGCACTGGCGCCTTGGCGATGCCTCCTGCAAGGACAGGCAAGCACCGTGTTGCTCTCAGGAGAGCGCCCTTTTCCTAACCACGGGGGGCACTCCAGCACTGAAGACTGACAGCAGCCCTCTGCTTTCCGGCAGCTTTGAGGCTGGGGCTGCCCTTTGTGGCTGAGAATTGCCACTGTTCGCAGAGCTTCCGAATCCGAAACTTCAAAACTGCCCTAGTGCGTTTAGTTGCAGGCGAGCGAAAAGAGACCGAAGGAGCACTCTGGCACTTCCCCGGTTTCATCTCCCAGCAGGGAGTTGTGCAGTGTGTGAGGAGTCTACGGGACTTCAGGCTCCAGGAAGGTTACGTGTCCTCGCGCCGTCTCTAAGCGTAGGAGAGTTCAGGGGAAGCTCTACCTCTTCGAGACAGCATGTCATGGCTAGTCTCTGCGTGGCCTAGAGAAAGGGCGGGTAAGTAAAAGGGTACCCGGAACGGACACCAGGAAAAGAGTGTTTTCCTTGCAGCTTCACGCTCTGCACTGCGTGCCCCTGGCATGGCACCGAAGGCCTGCGAGAGCTGTGTTCCGGAGGTCG
Source organism: Eubalaena glacialis (assembly GCF_028564815.1). Classification (NCBI taxonomy): domain Eukaryota; kingdom Metazoa; phylum Chordata; class Mammalia; order Artiodactyla; family Balaenidae; genus Eubalaena; species Eubalaena glacialis. The sequence goes on along the minus strand of NW_026871539.1, from coordinate 94,261 downwards.
CTTGAATGCTTGGGCCAGCTAGCTAGCTGGAGCAAAAGGGGAAGGTTCCCTTTCACTCTGCTTTCAAAGCGGTGACCCGGAGGCACTCGAGAGCCTAATGCTGCGCAGTCGCCCAGAATGGGGGATCCTGTGCGCAGCGTTCCTCTATGGGGCACGGGGAGGAGGAAAAGCACACTGGAGCTCCTGCCCCCACCTGCCCCAGAGTCAGTGCACAGCCCCTGCACTCCTCAATGCGTGGACGGGCTAGCTGAAGGATACTTGGAACCCTGTGGAGGGCTCTAGCTTTCCCTTTGGCGATGAGGGCTCTGGGATGCCTCCTGCAGGGCACAGGACACGTTCCCTTTCTCTAGGAACCCTCTCTCGTCGCTCCACACAGGCCTTCCAGAAGTGAAGCCCACACAGGCAGCCGCACTCTCCCGCAGGAAACTTGGACGCTGCACGTAGCCTGCTCTCCAGCGGGGGAAAGAGGGCTTTCTTTGCTCACTAGGTCACCGGCATCAGAGTGGCGCCCTGCAGAGTCCAGGTAGTTTCTGACAGAGGCCAAGAGTCTCAAGCGGCACCCTGCCCGTCCCTGTTAAGACGCCGTACCAGGGCAATTCTGCACGGGACGGGGAGACTAGCGTGACGTACTTAGTGCCTTGGGCTAGGCCTCGCCGTCCGTACGCCTTGCCAAAAGCTAGTGGGTGCTTCAGGGGAGCAGTGTGCCTTGGCCAGGCTGCTTCGAAAGGCAACTGTCTGCTTGGCGTAGGGAGACAGCAAGCAAGGGCTCCCATTCGAAAGCCCACCGAGAGGGTTGCTTCATTGCCGCCCAGGTTCAGCGCTGGCAACCACTGGCCGTACACCTCAAAGACCTGCCGGACCTGTGTTCGGGCGGCCGTTAGCAAGCTCGGACGTCTAGCTCTGCCACGAAGGAAGCAGTGTGTCGCCTTTCTCTCCGCCTTACGAGCTGTCCTCCGGAGGCCCAAGGTCCCTGGACGTTGTGAAGTCGCCCTTGGAAGAGACGTTCGCGATGCAGTCTTCCTCCACGGGAGGGGCCTAGGAGGCAGGAGGCCTAGGAGACCTGGAAAGCTCACTAGCGTGAAGGCCCTGCGTGGACTACGTTTTCACGGGAAATGCTGCACGCCCAAGCTTGTGCATGCAGTCCCTGGGCCTCACTATGAGCCTGCCCGGCACAGTCGTGTTCCCTTCAGCACTGGCGCCTTGGCGATGCCTCCTGCAAGGACAGGCAAGCACCGTGTTGCTCTCAGGAGAGCGCCCTTTTCCTAACCACGGGGGGCACTCCAGCACTGAAGACTGACAGCAGCCCTCTGCTTTCCGGCAGCTTTGAGGCTGGGGCTGCCCTTTGTTGCTGAGAATTGCCACTGTTCGCAGAGCTTCCGAATCCGAAACTTCAAAACTGCCCTAGTGCGTTTAGTTGCAGGCGAGCGAAAAGAGACCGAAGGAGCACTCTGGCACTTCCCCGGTTTCATCTCCCAGCAGGGAGTTGTGCAGTGTGTGAGGAGTCTACGGGACTTCAGGCTCCAGGAAGGTTACGTGTCCTCGCGCCGTCTCTAAGCGTAGGAGAGTTCAGGGGAAGCTCTACCTCTTCGAGACAGCATGTCATGGCTAGTCTCTGCGTGGCCTAGAGAAAGGGCGGGTAAGTAAAAGGGTACCCGGAACGGACACCAGGAAAAGAGTGTTTTCCTTGCAGCTTCACGCTCTGCACTGCGTGCCCCTGGCATGGCACCGAAGGCCTGCGAGAGCTGTGTTCCGGAGGTCGCTTGAATGCTTGGGCCAGCTAGCTAGCTGGAGCAAAAGGGGAAGGTTCCCTTTCACTCTGCTTTCAAAGCGGTGACCCGGAGGCACTCGAGAGCCTAATGCTGCGCAGTCGCCCAGAATGGGGGATCCTGTGCGCAGCGTTCCTCTATGGGGCACGGGGAGGAGGAAAAGCACACTGGAGCTCCTGCCCCCACCTGCCCCAGAGTCAGTGCACAGCCCCTGCACTCCTCAATGCGTGGACGGGCTAGCTGAAGGATACTTGGAACCCTGTGGAGGGCTCTAGCTTTCCCTTTGGCGATGAGGGCTCTGGGATGCCTCCTGCAGGGCACAGGACACGTTCCCTTTCTCTAGGAACCCTCTCTCGTCGCTCCACACAGGCCTTCCAGAAGTGAAGCCCACACAGGCAGCCGCACTCTCCCGCAGGAAACTTGGACGCTGCACGTAGCCTGCTCTCCAGCGGGGGAAAGAGGGCTTTCTTTGCTCACTAGGTCACCGGCATCAGAGTGGCGCCCTGCAGAGTCCAGGTAGTTTCTGACAGAGGCCAAGAGTCTCAAGCGGCACCCTGCCCGTCCCTGTTAAGACGCCGTACCAGGGCAATTCTGCACGGGACGGGGAGACTAGCGTGACGTACTTAGTGCCTTGGGCTAGGCCTCGCCGTCCGTACGCCTTGCCAAAAGCTAGTGGGTGCTTCAGGGGAGCAGTGTGCCTTGGCCAGGCTGCTTCGAAAGGCAACTGTCTGCTTGGCGTAGGGAGACAGCAAGCAAGGGCTCCCATTCGAAAGCCCACCGAGAGGGTTGCTTCATTGCCGCCCAGGTTCAGCGCTGGCAACCACTGGCCGTACACCTCAAAGACCTGCCGGACCTGTGTTCGGGCGGCCGTTAGCAAGCTCGGACGTCTAGCTCTGCCACGAAGGAAGCAGTGTGTCGCCTTTCTCTCCGCCTTACGAGCTGTCCTCCGGAGGCCCAAGGTCCCTGGACGTTGTGAAGTCGCCCTTGGAAGAGACGTTCGCGATGCAGTCTTCCTCCACGGGAGGGGCCTAGGAGGCAGGAGGCCTAGGAGACCTGGAAAGCTCACTAGCGTGAAGGCCCTGCGTGGACTACGTTTTCACGGGAAATGCTGCACGCCCAAGCTTGTGCATGCAGTCCCTGGGCCTCACTATGAGCCTGCCCGGCACAGTCGTGTTCCCTTCAGCACTGGCGCCTTGGCGATGCCTCCTGCAAGGACAGGCAAGCACCGTGTTGCTCTCAGGAGAGCGCCCTTTTCCTAACCACGGGGGGCACTCCAGCACTGAAGACTGACAGCAGCCCTCTGCTTTCCGGCAGCTTTGAGGCTGGGGCTGCCCTTTGTTGCTGAGAATTGCCACTGTTCGCAGAGCTTCCGAATCCGAAACTTCAAAACTGCCCTAGTGCGTTTAGTTGCAGGCGAGCGAAAAGAGACCGAAGGAGCACTCTGGCACTTCCCCGGTTTCATCTCCCAGCAGGGAGTTGTGCAGTGTGTGAGGAGTCTACGGGACTTCAGGCTCCAGGAAGGTTACGTGTCCTCGCGCCGTCTCTAAGCGTAGGAGAGTTCAGGGGAAGCTCTACCTCTTCGAGACAGCATGTCATGGCTAGTCTCTGCGTGGCCTAGAGAAAGGGCGGGTAAGTAAAAGGGTACCCGGAACGGACACCAGGAAAAGAGTGTTTTCCTTGCAGCTTCACGCTCTGCACTGCGTGCCCCTGGCATGGCACCGAAGGCCTGCGAGAGCTGTGTTCCGGAGGTCGCTTGAATGCTTGGGCCAGCTAGCTAGCTGGAGCAAAAGGGGAAGGTTCCCTTTCACTCTGCTTTCAAAGCGGTGACCCGGAGGCACTCGAGAGCCTAATGCTGCGCAGTCGCCCAGAATGGGGGATCCTGTGCGCAGCGTTCCTCTATGGGGCACGGGGAGGAGGAAAAGCACACTGGAGCTCCTGCCCCCACCTGCCCCAGAGTCAGTGCACAGCCCCTGCACTCCTCAATGCGTGGACGGGCTAGCTGAAGGATACTTGGAACCCTGTGGAGGGCTCTAGCTTTCCCTTTGGCGATGAGGGCTCTGGGATGCCTCCTGCAGGGCACAGGACACGTTCCCTTTCTCTAGGAACCCTCTCTCGTCGCTCCACACAGGCCTTCCAGAAGTGAAGCCCACACAGGCAGCCGCACTCTCCCGCAGGAAACTTGGACGCTGCACGTAGCCTGCTCTCCAGCGGGGGAAAGAGGGCTTTCTTTGCTCACTAGGTCACCGGCATCAGAGTGGCGCCCTGCAGAGTCCAGGTAGTTTCTGACAGAGGCCAAGAGTCTCAAGCGGCACCCTGCCCGTCCCTGTTAAGACGCCGTACCAGGGCAATTCTGCACGGGACGGGGAGACTAGCGTGACGTACTTAGTGCCTTGGGCTAGGCCTCGCCGTCCGTACGCCTTGCCAAAAGCTAGTGGGTGCTTCAGGGGAGCAGTGTGCCTTGGCCAGGCTGCTTCGAAAGGCAACTGTCTGCTTGGCGTAGGGAGACAGCAAGCAAGGGCTCCCATTCGAAAGCCCACCGAGAGGGTTGCTTCATTGCCGCCCAGCTTCAGCGCTGGCAACCACTGGCCGTACACCTCAAAGACCTGCCGGACCTGTGTTCGGGCGGCCGTTAGCAAGCTCGGACGTCTAGCTCTGCCACGAAGGAAGCAGTGTGTCGCCTTTCTCTCCGCCTTACGAGCTGTCCTCCGGAGGCCCAAGGTCCCTGGACGTTGTGAAGTCGCCCTTGGAAGAGACGTTCGCGATGCAGTCTTCCTCCACGGGAGGGGCCTAGGAGGCAGGAGGCCTAGGAGACCTGGAAAGCTCACTAGCGTGAAGGCCCTGCGTGGACTACGTTTTCACGGGAAATGCTGCACGCCCAAGCTTGTGCATGCAGTCCCTGGGCCTCACTATGAGCCTGCCCGGCACAGTCGTGTTCCCTTCAGCACTGGCGCCTTGGCGATGCCTCCTGCAAGGACAGGCAAGCACCGTGTTGCTCTCAGGAGAGCGCCCTTTTCCTAACCACGGGGGGCACTCCAGCACTGAAGACTGACAGCAGCCCTCTGCTTTCCGGCAGCTTTGAGGCTGGGGCTGCCCTTTGTTGCTGAGAATTGCCACTGTTCGCAGAGCTTCCGAATCCGAAACTTCAAAACTGCCCTAGTGCGTTTAGTTGCAGGCGAGCGAAAAGAGACCGAAGGAGCACTCTGGCACTTCCCCGGTTTCATCTCCCAGCAGGGAGTTGTGCAGTGTGTGAGGAGTCTACGGGACTTCAGGCTCCAGGAAGGTTACGTGTCCTCGCGCCGTCTCTAAGCGTAGGAGAGTTCAGGGGAAGCTCTACCTCTTCGAGACAGCATGTCATGGCTAGTCTCTGCGTGGCCTAGAGAAAGGGCGGGTAAGTAAAAGGGTACCCGGAACGGACACCAGGAAAAGAGTGTTTTCCTTGCAGCTTCACGCTCTGCACTGCGTGCCCCTGGCATGGCACCGAAGGCCTGCGAGAGCTGTGTTCCGGAGGTCGCTTGAACGCTTGGGCCAGCTAGCTAGCTGGAGCAAAAGGGGAAGGTTCCCTTTCACTCTGCTTTCAAAGCGGTGACCCGGAGGCACTCGAGAGCCTAATGCTGCGCAGTCGCCCAGAATGGGGGATCCTGTGCGCAGCGTTCCTCTATGGGGCACGGGGAGGAGGAAAAGCACACTGGAGCTCCTGCCCCCACCTGCCCCAGAGTCAGTGCACAGCCCCTGCACTCCTCAATGCGTGGACGGGCTAGCTGAAGGATACTTGGAACCCTGTGGAGGGCTCTAGCTTTCCCTTTGGCGATGAGGGCTCTGGGATGCCTCCTGCAGGGCACAGGACACGTTCCCTTTCTCTAGGAACCCTCTCTCGTCGCTCCACACAGGCCTTCCAGAAGTGAAGCCCACACAGGCAGCCGCACTCTCCCGCAGGAAACTTGGACGCTGCACGTAGCCTGCTCTCCAGCGGGGGAAAGAGGGCTTTCTTTGCTCACTAGGTCACCGGCATCAGAGTGGCGCCCTGCAGAGTCCAGGTAGTTTCTGACAGAGGCCAAGAGTCTCAAGCGGCACCCTGCCCGTCCCTGTTAAGACGCCGTACCAGGGCAATTCTGCACGGGACGGGGAGACTAGCGTGACGTACTTAGTGCCTTGGGCTAGGCCTCGCCGTCCGTACGCCTTGCCAAAAGCTAGTGGGTGCTTCAGGGGAGCAGTGTGCCTTGGCCAGGCTGCTTCGAAAGGCAACTGTCTGCTTGGCGTAGGGAGACAGCAAGCAAGGGCTCCCATTCGAAAGCCCACCGAGAGGGTTGCTTCATTGCCGCCCAGGTTCAGCGCTGGCAACCACTGGCCGTACACCTCAAAGACCTGCCGGACCTGTGTTCGGGCGGCCGTTAGCAAGCTCGGACGTCTAGCTCTGCCACGAAGGAAGCAGTGTGTCGCCTTTCTCTCCGCCTTACGAGCTGTCCTCCGGAGGCCCAAGGTCCCTGGACGTTGTGAAGTCGCCCTTGGAAGAGACGTTCGCGATGCAGTCTTCCTCCACGGGAGGGGCCTAGGAGGCAGGAGGCCTAGGAGACCTGGAAAGCTCACTAGCGTGAAGGCCCTGCGTGGACTACGTTTTCACGGGAAATGCTGCACGCCCAAGCTTGTGCATGCAGTCCCTGGGCCTCACTATGAGCCTGCCCGGCACAGTCGTGTTCCCTTCAGCACTGGCGCCTTGGCGATGCCTCCTGCAAGGACAGGCAAGCACCGTGTTGCTCTCAGGAGAGCGCCCTTTTCCTAACCACGGGGGGCACTCCAGCACTGAAGACTGACAGCAGCCCTCTGCTTTCCGGCAGCTTTGAGGCTGGGGCTGCCCTTTGTTGCTGAGAATTGCCACTGTTCGCAGAGCTTCCGAATCCGAAACTTCAAAACTGCCCTAGTGCGTTTAGTTGCAGGCGAGCGAAAAGAGACCGAAGGAGCACTCTGGCACTTCCCCGGTTTCATCTCCCAGCAGGGAGTTGTGCAGTGTGTGAGGAGTCTACGGGACTTCAGGCTCCAGGAAGGTTACGTGTCCTCGCGCCGTCTCTAAGCGTAGGAGAGTTCAGGGGAAGCTCTACCTCTTCGAGACAGCATGTCATGGCTAGTCTCTGCGTGGCCTAGAGAAAGGGCGGGTAAGTAAAAGGGTACCCGGAACGGACACCAGGAAAAGAGTGTTTTCCTTGCAGCTTCACGCTCTGCACTGCGTGCCCCTGGCATGGCACCGAAGGCCTGCGAGAGCTGTGTTCCGGAGGTCGCTTGAATGCTTGGGCCAGCTAGCTAGCTGGAGCAAAAGGGGAAGGTTCCCTTTCACTCTGCTTTCAAAGCGGTGACCCGGAGGCACTCGAGAGCCTAATGCTGCGCAGTCGCCCAGAATGGGGGATCCTGTGCGCAGCGTTCCTCTATGGGGCACGGGGAGGAGGAAAAGCACACTGGAGCTCCTGCCCCCACCTGCCCCAGAGTCAGTGCACAGCCCCTGCACTCCTCAATGCGTGGACGGGCTAGCTGAAGGATACTTGGAACCCTGTGGAGGGCTCTAGCTTTCCCTTTGGCGATGAGGGCTCTGGGATGCCTCCTGCAGGGCACAGGACACGTTCCCTTTCTCTAGGAAGCCTCTCTCGTCGCTCCACACAGGCCTTCCAGAAGTGAAGCCCACACAGGCAGCCGCACTCTCCCGCAGGAAACTTGGACGCTGCACGTAGCCTGCTCTCCAGCGGGGGAAAGAGGGCTTTCTTTGCTCACTAGGTCACCGGCATCAGAGTGGCGCCCTGCAGAGTCCAGGTAGTTTCTGACAGAGGCCAAGAGTCTCAAGCGGCACCCTGCCCGTCCCTGTTAAGACGCCGTACCAGGGCAATTCTGCACGGGACGGGGAGACTAGCGTGACGTACTTAGTGCCTTGGGCTAGGCCTCGCCGTCCGTACGCCTTGCCAAAAGCTAGTGGGTGCTTCAGGGGAGCAGTGTGCCTTGGCCAGGCTGCTTCGAAAGGCAACTGTCTGCTTGGCGTAGGGAGACAGCAAGCAAGGGCTCCCATTCGAAAGCCCACCGAGAGGGTTGCTTCATTGCCGCCCAGGTTCAGCGCTGGCAACCACTGGCCGTACACCTCAAAGACCTGCCGGACCTGTGTTCGGGCGGCCGTTAGCAAGCTCGGACGTCTAGCTCTGCCACGAAGGAAGCAGTGTGTCGCCTTTCTCTCCGCCTTACGAGCTGTCCTCCGGAGGCCCAAGGTCCCTGGACGTTGTGAAGTCGCCCTTGGAAGAGACGTTCGCGATGCAGTCTTCCTCCACGGGAGGGGCCTAGGAGGCAGGAGGCCTAGGAGACCTGGAAAGCTCACTAGCGTGAAGGCCCTGCGTGGACTACGTTTTCACGGGAAAGGCTGCACGCCCAAGCTTGTGCATGCAGTCCCTGGGCCTCACTATGAGCCTGCCCGGCACAGTCGTGTTCCCTTCAGCACTGGCGCCTTGGCGATGCCTCCTGCAAGGACAGGCAAGCACCGTGTTGCTCTCAGGAGAGCGCCCTTTTCCTAACCACGGGGGGCACTCCAGCACTGAAGACTGACAGCAGCCCTCTGCTTTCCGGCAGCTTTGAGGCTGGGGCTGCCCTTTGTTGCTGAGAATTGCCACTGTTCGCAGAGCTTCCGAATCCGAAACTTCAAAACTGCCCTAGTGCGTTTAGTTGCAGGCGAGCGAAAAGAGACCGAAGGAGCACTCTGGCACTTCCCCGGTTTCATCTCCCAGCAGGGAGTTGTGCAGTGTGTGAGGAGTCTACGGGACTTCAGGCTCCAGGAAGGTTACGTGTCCTCGCGCCGTCTCTAAGCGTAGGAGAGTTCAGGGGAAGCTCTACCTCTTCGAGACAGCATGTCATGGCTAGTCTCTGCGTGGCCTAGAGAAAGGGCGGGTAAGTAAAAGGGTACCCGGAACGGACACCAGGAAAAGAGTGTTTTCCTTGCAGCTTCACGCTCTGCACTGCGTGCCCCTGGCATGGCACCGAAGGCCTGCGAGAGCTGTGTTCCGGAGGTCGCTTGAACGCTTGGGCCAGCTAGCTAGCTGGAGCAAAAGGGGAAGGTTCCCTTTCACTCTGCTTTCAAAGCGGTGACCCGGAGGCACTCGAGAGCCTAATGCTGCGCAGTCGCCCAGAATGGGGGATCCTGTGCGCAGCGTTCCTCTATGGGGCACGGGGAGGAGGAAAAGCACACTGGAGCTCCTGCCCCCACCTGCCCCAGAGTCAGTGCACAGCCCCTGCACTCCTCAATGCGTGGACGGGCTAGCTGAAGGATACTTGGAACCCTGTGGAGGGCTCTAGCTTTCCCTTTGGCGATGAGGGCTCTGGGATGCCTCCTGCAGGGCACAGGACACGTTCCCTTTCTCTAGGAACCCTCTCTCGTCGCTCCACACAGGCCTTCCAGAAGTGAAGCCCACACAGGCAGCCACACTCTCCCGCAGGAAACTTGGACGCTGCACGTAGCCTGCTCTCCAGCGGGGGAAAGAGGGCTTTCTTTGCTCACTAGGTCACCGGCATCAGAGTGGCGCCCTGCAGAGTCCAGGTAGTTTCTGACAGAGGCCAAGAGTCTCAAGCGGCACCCTGCCCGTCCCTGTTAAGACGCCGTACCAGGGCAATTCTGCACGGGACGGGGAGACTAGCGTGACGTACTTAGTGCCTTGGGCTAGGCCTCGCCGTCCGTACGCCTTGCCAAAAGCTAGTGGGTGCTTCAGGGGAGCAGTGTGCCTTGGCCAGGCTGCTTCGAAAGGCAACTGTCTGCTTGGCGTAGGGAGACAGCAAGCAAGGGCTCCCATTCGAAAGCCCACCGAGAGGGTTGCTTCATTGCCGCCCAGGTTCAGCGCTGGCAACCACTGGCCGTACACCTCAAAGACCTGCCGGACCTGTGTTCGGGCGGCCGTTAGCAAGCTCGGACGTCTAGCTCTGCCACGAAGGAAGCAGTGTGTCGCCTTTCTCTCCGCCTTACGAGCTGTCCTCCGGAGGCCCAAGGTCCCTGGACGTTGTGAAGTCGCCCTTGGAAGAGACGTTCGCGATGCAGTCTTCCTCCACGGGAGGGGCCTAGGAGGCAGGAGGCCTAGGAGACCTGGAAAGCTCACTAGCGTGAAGGCCCTGCGTGGACTACGTTTTCACGGGAAAGGCTGCACGCCCAAGCTTGTGCATGCAGTCCCTGGGCCTCACTATGAGCCTGCCCGGCACAGTCGTGTTCCCTTCAGCACTGGCGCCTTGGCGATGCCTCCTGCAAGGACAGGCAAGCACCGTGTTGCTCTCAGGAGAGCGCCCTTTTCCTAACCACGGGGGGCACTCCAGCACTGAAGACTGACAGCAGCCCTCTGCTTTCCGGCAGCTTTGAGGCTGGGGCTGCCCTTTGTTGCTGAGAATTGCCACTGTTCGCAGAGCTTCCGAATCCGAAACTTCAAAACTGCCCTAGTGCGTTTAGTTGCAGGCGAGCGAAAAGAGACCGAAGGAGCACTCTGGCACTTCCCCGGTTTCATCTCCCAGCAGGGAGTTGTGCAGTGTGTGAGGAGTCTACGGGACTTCAGGCTCCAGGAAGGTTACGTGTCCTCGCGCCGTCTCTAAGCGTAGGAGAGTTCAGGGGAAGCTCTACCTCTTCGAGACAGCATGTCATGGCTAGTCTCTGCGTGGCCTAGAGAAAGGGCGGGTAAGTAAAAGGGTACCCGGAACGGACACCAGGAAAAGAGTGTTTTCCTTGCAGCTTCACGCTCTGCACTGCGTGCCCCTGGCATGGCACCGAAGGCCTGCGAGAGCTGTGTTCCGGAGGTCGCTTGAACGCTTGGGCCAGCTAGCTAGCTGGAGCAAAAGGGGAAGGTTCCCTTTCACTCTGCTTTCAAAGCGGTGACCCGGAGGCACTCGAGAGCCTAATGCTGCGCAGTCGCCCAGAATGGGGGATCCTGTGCGCAGCGTTCCTCTATGGGGCACGGGGAGGAGGAAAAGCACACTGGAGCTCCTGCCCCCACCTGCCCCAGAGTCAGTGCACAGCCCCTGCACTCCTCAATGCGTGGACGGGCTAGCTGAAGGATACTTGGAACCCTGTGGAGGGCTCTAGCTTTCCCTTTGGCGATGAGGGCTCTGGGATGCCTCCTGCAGGGCACAGGACACGTTCCCTTTCTCTAGGAACCCTCTCTCGTCGCTCCACACAGGCCTTCCAGAAGTGAAGCCCACACAGGCAGCCACACTCTCCCGCAGGAAACTTGGACGCTGCACGTAGCCTGCTCTCCAGCGGGGGAAAGAGGGCTTTCTTTGCTCACTAGGTCACCGGCATCAGAGTGGCGCCCTGCAGAGTCCAGGTAGTTTCTGACAGAGGCCAAGAGTCTCAAGCGGCACCCTGCCCGTCCCTGTTAAGACGCCGTACCAGGGCAATTCTGCACGGGACGGGGAGACTAGCGTGACGTACTTAGTGCCTTGGGCTAGGCCTCGCCGTCCGTACGCCTTGCCAAAAGCTAGTGGGTGCTTCAGGGGAGCAGTGTGCCTTGGCCAGGCTGCTTCGAAAGGCAACTGTCTGCTTGGCGTAGGGAGACAGCAAGCAAGGGCTCCCATTCGAAAGCCCACCGAGAGGGTTGCTTCATTGCCGCCCAGGTTCAGCGCTGGCAACCACTGGCCGTACACCTCAAAGACCTGCCGGACCTGTGTTCGGGCGGCCGTTAGCAAGCTCGGACGTCTAGCTCTGCCACGAAGGAAGCAGTGTGTCGCCTTTCTCTCCGCCTTACGAGCTGTCCTCCGGAGGCCCAAGGTCCCTGGACGTTGTGAAGTCGCCCTTGGAAGAGACGTTCGCGATGCAGTCTTCCTCCACGGGAGGGGCCTAGGAGGCAGGAGGCCTAGGAGACCTGGAAAGCTCACTAGCGTGAAGGCCCTGCGTGGACTACGTTTTCACGGGAAAGGCTGCACGCCCAAGCTTGTGCATGCAGTCCCTGGGCCTCACTATGAGCCTGCCCGGCACAGTCGTGTTCCCTTCAGCACTGGCGCCTTGGCGATGCCTCCTGCAAGGACAGGCAAGCACCGTGTTGCTCTCAGGAGAGCGCCCTTTTCCTAACCACGGGGGGCACTCCAGCACTGAAGACTGACAGCAGCCCTCTGCTTTCCGGCAGCTTTGAGGCTGGGGCTGCCCTTTGTTGCTGAGAATTGCCACTGTTCGCAGAGCTTCCGAATCCGAAACTTCAAAACTGCCCTAGTGCGTTTAGTTGCAGGCGAGCGAAAAGAGACCGAAGGAGCACTCTGGCACTTCCCCGGTTTCATCTCCCAGCAGGGAGTTGTGCAGTGTGTGAGGAGTCTACGGGACTTCAGGCTCCAGGAAGGTTACGTGTCCTCGCGCCGTCTCTAAGCGTAGGAGAGTTCAGGGGAAGCTCTACCTCTTCGAGACAGCATGTCATGGCTAGTCTCTGCGTGGCCTAGAGAAAGGGCGGGTAAGTAAAAGGGTACCCGGAACGGACACCAGGAAAAGAGTGTTTTCCTTGCAGCTTCACGCTCTGCACTGCGTGCCCCTGGCATGGCACCGAAGGCCTGCGAGAGCTGTGTTCCGGAGGTCGCTTGAACGCTTGGGCCAGCTAGCTAGCTGGAGCAAAAGGGGAAGGTTCCCTTTCACTCTGCTTTCAAAGCGGTGACCCGGAGGCACTCGAGAGCCTAATGCTGCGCAGTCGCCCAGAATGGGGGATCCTGTGCGCAGCGTTCCTCTATGGGGCACGGGGAGGAGGAAAAGCACACTGGAGCTCCTGCCCCCACCTGCCCCAGAGTCAGTGCACAGCCCCTGCACTCCTCAATGCGTGGACGGGCTAGCTGAAGGATACTTGGAACCCTGTGGAGGGCTCTAGCTTTCCCTTTGGCGATGAGGGCTCTGGGATGCCTCCTGCAGGGCACAGGACACGTTCCCTTTCTCTAGGAACCCTCTCTCGTCGCTCCACACAGGCCTTCCAGAAGTGAAGCCCACACAGGCAGCCACACTCTCCCGCAGGAAACTTGGACGCTGCACGTAGCCTGCTCTCCAGCGGGGGAAAGAGGGCTTTCTTTGCTCACTAGGTCACCGGCATCAGAGTGGCGCCCTGCAGAGTCCAGGTAGTTTCTGACAGAGGCCAAGAGTCTCAAGCGGCACCCTGCCCGTCCCTGTTAAGACGCCGTACCAGGGCAATTCTGCACGGGACGGGGAGACTAGCGTGACGTACTTAGTGCCTTGGGCTAGGCCTCGCCGTCCGTACGCCTTGCCAAAAGCTAGTGGGTGCTTCAGGGGAGCAGTGTGCCTTGGCCAGGCTGCTTCGAAAGGCAACTGTCTGCTTGGCGTAGGGAGACAGCAAGCAAGGGCTCCCATTCGAAAGCCCACCGAGAGGGTTGCTTCATTGCCGCCCAGGTTCAGCGCTGGCAACCACTGGCCGTACACCTAAAAGACCTGCCGGACCTGTGTTCGGGCGGCCGTTAGCAAGCTCGGACGTCTAGCTCTGCCACGAAGGAAGCAGTGTGTCGCCTTTCTCTCCGCCTTACGAGCTGTCCTCCGGAGGCCCAAGGTCCCTGGACGTTGTGAAGTCGCCCTTGGAAGAGACGTTCGCGATGCAGTCTTCCTCCACGGGAGGGGCCTAGGAGGCAGGAGGCCTAGGAGACCTGGAAAGCTCACTAGCGTGAAGGCCCTGCGTGGACTACGTTTTCACGGGAAAGGCTGCACGCCCAAGCTTGTGCATGCAGTCCCTGGGCCTCACTATGAGCCTGCCCGGCACAGTCGTGTTCCCTTCAGCACTGGCGCCTTGGCGATGCCTCCTGCAAGGACAGGCAAGCACCGTGTTGCTCTCAGGAGAGCGCCCTTTTCCTAACCACGGGGGGCACTCCAGCACTGAAGACTGACAGCAGCCCTCTGCTTTCCGGCAGCTTTGAGGCTGGGGCTGCCCTTTGTTGCTGAGAATTGCCACTGTTCGCAGAGCTTCCGAATCCGAAACTTCAAAACTGCCCTAGTGCGTTTAGTTGCAGGCGAGCGAAAAGAGACCGAAGGAGCACTCTGGCACTTCCCCGGTTTCATCTCCCAGCAGGGAGTTGTGCAGTGTGTGAGGAGTCTACGGGACTTCAGGCTCCAGGAAGGTTACGTGTCCTCGCGCCGTCTCTAAGCGTAGGAGAGTTCAGGGGAAGCTCTACCTCTTCGAGACAGCATGTCATGGCTAGTCTCTGCGTGGCCTAGAGAAAGGGCGGGTAAGTAAAAGGGTACCCGGAACGGACACCAGGAAAAGAGTGTTTTCCTTGCAGCTTCACGCTCTGCACTGCGTGCCCCTGGCATGGCACCGAAGGCCTGCGAGAGCTGTGTTCCGGAGGTCGCTTGAACGCTTGGGCCAGCTAGCTAGCTGGAGCAAAAGGGGAAGGTTCCCTTTCACTCTGCTTTCAAAGCGGTGACCCGGAGGCACTCGAGAGCCTAATGCTGCGCAGTCGCCCAGAATGGGGGATCCTGTGCGCAGCGTTCCTCTATGGGGCACGGGGAGGAGGAAAAGCACACTGGAGCTCCTGCCCCCACCTGCCCCAGAGTCAGTGCACAGCCCCTGCACTCCTCAATGCGTGGACGGGCTAGCTGAAGGATACTTGGAACCCTGTGGAGGGCTCTAGCTTTCCCTTTGGCGATGAGGGCTCTGGGATGCCTCCTGCAGGGCACAGGACACGTTCCCTTTCTCTAGGAACCCTCTCTCGTCGCTCCACACAGGCCTTCCAGAAGTGAAGCCCACACAGGCAGCCACACTCTCCCGCAGGAAACTTGGACGCTGCACGTAGCCTGCTCTCCAGCGGGGGAAAGAGGGCTTTCTTTGCTCACTAGGTCACCGGCATCAGAGTGGCGCCCTGCAGAGTCCAGGTAGTTTCTGACAGAGGCCAAGAGTCTCAAGCGGCACCCTGCCCGTCCCTGTTAAGACGCCGTACCAGGGCAATTCTGCACGGGACGGGGAGACTAGCGTGACGTACTTAGTGCCTTGGGCTAGGCCTCGCCGTCCGTACGCCTTGCCAAAAGCTAGTGGGTGCTTCAGGGGAGCAGTGTGCCTTGGCCAGGCTGCTTCGAAAGGCAACTGTCTGCTTGGCGTAGGGAGACAGCAAGCAAGGGCTCCCATTCGAAAGCCCACCGAGAGGGTTGCTTCATTGCCGCCCAGGTTCAGCGCTGGCAACCACTGGCCGTACACCTCAAAGACCTGCCGGACCTGTGTTCGGGCGGCCGTTAGCAAGCTCGGACGTCTAGCTCTGCCACGAAGGAAGCAGTGTGTCGCCTTTCTCTCCGCCTTACGAGCTGTCCTCCGGAGGCCCAAGGTCCCTGGACGTTGTGAAGTCGCCCTTGGAAGAGACGTTCGCGATGCAGTCTTCCTCCACGGGAGGGGCCTAGGAGGCAGGAGGCCTAGGAGACCTGGAAAGCTCACTAGCGTGAAGGCCCTGCGTGGACTACGTTTTCACGGGAAAGGCTGCACGCCCAAGCTTGTGCATGCAGTCCCTGGGCCTCACTATGAGCCTGCCCGGCACAGTCGTGTTCCCTTCAGCACTGGCGCCTTGGCGATGCCTCCTGCAAGGACAGGCAAGCACCGTGTTGCTCTCAGGAGAGCGCCCTTTTCCTAACCACGGGGGGCACTCCAGCACTGAAGACTGACAGCAGCCCTCTGCTTTCCGGCAGCTTTGAGGCTGGGGCTGCCCTTTGTTGCTGAGAATTGCCACTGTTCGCAGAGCTTCCGAATCCGAAACTTCAAAACTGCCCTAGTGCGTTTAGTTGCAGGCGAGCGAAAAGAGACCGAAGGAGCACTCTGGCACTTCCCCGGTTTCATCTCCCAGCAGGGAGTTGTGCAGTGTGTGAGGAGTCTACGGGACTTCAGGCTCCAGGAAGGTTACGTGTCCTCGCGCCGTCTCTAAGCGTAGGAGAGTTCAGGGGAAGCTCTACCTCTTCGAGACAGCATGTCATGGCTAGTCTCTGCGTGGCCTAGAGAAAGGGCGGGTAAGTAAAAGGGTACCCGGAACGGACACCAGGAAAAGAGTGTTTTCCTTGCAGCTTCACGCTCTGCACTGCGTGCCCCTGGCATGGCACCGAAGGCCTGCGAGAGCTGTGTTCCGGAGGTCGCTTGAACGCTTGGGCCAGCTAGCTAGCTGGAGCAAAAGGGGAAGGTTCCCTTTCACTCTGCTTTCAAAGCGGTGACCCGGAGGCACTCGAGAGCCTAATGCTGCGCAGTCGCCCAGAATGGGGGATCCTGTGCGCAGCGTTCCTCTATGGGGCACGGGGAGGAGGAAAAGCACACTGGAGCTCCTGCCCCCACCTGCCCCAGAGTCAGTGCACAGCCCCTGCACTCCTCAATGCGTGGACGGGCTAGCTGAAGGATACTTGGAACCCTGTGGAGGGCTCTAGCTTTCCCTTTGGCGATGAGGGCTCTGGGATGCCTCCTGCAGGGCACAGGACACGTTCCCTTTCTCTAGGAACCCTCTCTCGTCGCTCCACACAGGCCTTCCAGAAGTGAAGCCCACACAGGCAGCCACACTCTCCCGCAGGAAACTTGGACGCTGCACGTAGCCTGCTCTCCAGCGGGGGAAAGAGGGCTTTCTTTGCTCACTAGGTCACCGGCATCAGAGTGGCGCCCTGCAGAGTCCAGGTAGTTTCTGACAGAGGCCAAGAGTCTCAAGCGGCACCCTGCCCGTCCCTGTTAAGACGCCGTACCAGGGCAATTCTGCACGGGACGGGGAGACTAGCGTGACGTACTTAGTGCCTTGGGCTAGGCCTCGCCGTCCGTACGCCTTGCCAAAAGCTAGTGGGTGCTTCAGGGGAGCAGTGTGCCTTGGCCAGGCTGCTTCGAAAGGCAACTGTCTGCTTGGCGTAGGGAGACAGCAAGCAAGGGCTCCCATTCGAAAGCCCACCGAGAGGGTTGCTTCATTGCCGCCCAGGTTCAGCGCTGGCAACCACTGGCCGTACACCTCAAAGACCTGCCGGACCTGTGTTCGGGCGGCCGTTAGCAAGCTCGGACGTCTAGCTCTGCCACGAAGGAAGCAGTGTGTCGCCTTTCTCTCCGCCTTACGAGCTGTCCTCCGGAGGCCCAAGGTCCCTGGACGTTGTGAAGTCGCCCTTGGAAGAGACGTTCGCGATGCAGTCTTCCTCCACGGGAGGGGCCTAGGAGGCAGGAGGCCTAGGAGACCTGGAAAGCTCACTAGCGTGAAGGCCCTGCGTGGACTACGTTTTCACGGGAAAGGCTGCACGCCCAAGCTTGTGCATGCAGTCCCTGGGCCTCACTATGAGCCTGCCCGGCACAGTCGTGTTCCCTTCAGCACTGGCGCCTTGGCGATGCCTCCTGCAAGGACAGGCAAGCACCGTGTTGCTCTCAGGAGAGCGCCCTTTTCCTAACCACGGGGGGCACTCCAGCACTGAAGACTGACAGCAGCCCTCTGCTTTCCGGCAGCTTTGAGGCTGGGGCTGCCCTTTGTTGCTGAGAATTGCCACTGTTCGCAGAGCTTCCGAATCCGAAACTTCAAAACTGCCCTAGTGCGTTTAGTTGCAGGCGAGCGAAAAGAGACCGAAGGAGCACTCTGGCACTTCCCCGGTTTCATCTCCCAGCAGGGAGTTGTGCAGTGTGTGAGGAGTCTACGGGACTTCAGGCTCCAGGAAGGTTACGTGTCCTCGCGCCGTCTCTAAGCGTAGGAGAGTTCAGGGGAAGCTCTACCTCTTCGAGACAGCATGTCATGGCTAGTCTCTGCGTGGCCTAGAGAAAGGGCGGGTAAGTAAAAGGGTACCCGGAACGGACACCAGGAAAAGAGTGTTTTCCTTGCAGCTTCACGCTCTGCACTGCGTGCCCCTGGCATGGCACCGAAGGCCTGCGAGAGCTGTGTTCCGGAGGTCGCTTGAACGCTTGGGCCAGCTAGCTAGCTGGAGCAAAAGGGGAAGGTTCCCTTTCACTCTGCTTTCAAAGCGGTGACCCGGAGGCACTCGAGAGCCTAATGCTGCGCAGTCGCCCAGAATGGGGGATCCTGTGCGCAGCGTTCCTCTATGGGGCACGGGGAGGAGGAAAAGCACACTGGAGCTCCTGCCCCCACCTGCCCCAGAGTCAGTGCACAGCCCCTGCACTCCTCAATGCGTGGACGGGCTAGCTGAAGGATACTTGGAACCCTGTGGAGGGCTCTAGCTTTCCCTTTGGCGATGAGGGCTCTGGGATGCCTCCTGCAGGGCACAGGACACGTTCCCTTTCTCTAGGAACCCTCTCTCGTCGCTCCACACAGGCCTTCCAGAAGTGAAGCCCACACAGGCAGCCACACTCTCCCGCAGGAAACTTGGACGCTGCACGTAGCCTGCTCTCCAGCGGGGGAAAGAGGGCTTTCTTTGCTCACTAGGTCACCGGCATCAGAGTGGCGCCCTGCAGAGTCCAGGTAGTTTCTGACAGAGGCCAAGAGTCTCAAGCGGCACCCTGCCCGTCCCTGTTAAGACGCCGTACCAGGGCAATTCTGCACGGGACGGGGAGACTAGCGTGACGTACTTAGTGCCTTGGGCTAGGCCTCGCCGTCCGTACGCCTTGCCAAAAGCTAGTGGGTGCTTCAGGGGAGCAGTGTGCCTTGGCCAGGCTGCTTCGAAAGGCAACTGTCTGCTTGGCGTAGGGAGACAGCAAGCAAGGGCTCCCATTCGAAAGCCCACCGAGAGGGTTGCTTCATTGCCGCCCAGGTTCAGCGCTGGCAACCACTGGCCGTACACCTCAAAGACCTGCCGGACCTGTGTTCGGGCGGCCGTTAGCAAGCTCGGACGTCTAGCTCTGCCACGAAGGAAGCAGTGTGTCGCCTTTCTCTCCGCCTTACGAGCTGTCCTCCGGAGGCCCAAGGTCCCTGGACGTTGTGAAGTCGCCCTTGGAAGAGACGTTCGCGATGCAGTCTTCCTCCACGGGAGGGGCCTAGGAGGCAGGAGGCCTAGGAGACCTGGAAAGCTCACTAGCGTGAAGGCCCTGCGTGGACTACGTTTTCACGGGAAAGGCTGCACGCCCAAGCTTGTGCATGCAGTCCCTGGGCCTCACTATGAGCCTGCCCGGCACAGTCGTGTTCCCTTCAGCACTGGCGCCTTGGCGATGCCTCCTGCAAGGACAGGCAAGCACCGTGTTGCTCTCAGGAGAGCGCCCTTTTCCTAACCACGGGGGGCACTCCAGCACTGAAGACTGACAGCAGCCCTCTGCTTTCCGGCAGCTTTGAGGCTGGGGCTGCCCTTTGTTGCTGAGAATTGCCACTGTTCGCAGAGCTTCCGAATCCGAAACTTCAAAACTGCCCTAGTGCGTTTAGTTGCAGGCGAGCGAAAAGAGACCGAAGGAGCACTCTGGCACTTCCCCGGTTTCATCTCCCAGCAGGGAGTTGTGCAGTGTGTGAGGAGTCTACGGGACTTCAGGCTCCAGGAAGGTTACGTGTCCTCGCGCCGTCTCTAAGCGTAGGAGAGTTCAGGGGAAGCTCTACCTCTTCGAGACAGCATGTCATGGCTAGTCTCTGCGTGGCCTAGAGAAAGGGCGGGTAAGTAAAAGGGTACCCGGAACGGACACCAGGAAAAGAGTGTTTTCCTTGCAGCTTCACGCTCTGCACTGCGTGCCCCTGGCATGGCACCGAAGGCCTGCGAGAGCTGTGTTCCGGAGGTCGCTTGAACGCTTGGGCCAGCTAGCTAGCTGGAGCAAAAGGGGAAGGTTCCCTTTCACTCTGCTTTCAAAGCGGTGACCCGGAGGCACTCGAGAGCCTAATGCTGCGCAGTCGCCCAGAATGGGGGATCCTGTGCGCAGCGTTCCTCTATGGGGCACGGGGAGGAGGAAAAGCACACTGGAGCTCCTGCCCCCACCTGCCCCAGAGTCAGTGCACAGCCCCTGCACTCCTCAATGCGTGGACGGGCTAGCTGAAGGATACTTGGAACCCTGTGGAGGGCTCTAGCTTTCCCTTTGGCGATGAGGGCTCTGGGATGCCTCCTGCAGGGCACAGGACACGTTCCCTTTCTCTAGGAACCCTCTCTCGTCGCTCCACACAGGCCTTCCAGAAGTGAAGCCCACACAGGCAGCCACACTCTCCCGCAGGAAACTTGGACGCTGCACGTAGCCTGCTCTCCAGCGGGGGAAAGAGGGCTTTCTTTGCTCACTAGGTCACCGGCATCAGAGTGGCGCCCTGCAGAGTCCAGGTAGTTTCTGACAGAGGCCAAGAGTCTCAAGCGGCACCCTGCCCGTCCCTGTTAAGACGCCGTACCAGGGCAATTCTGCACGGGACGGGGAGACTAGCGTGACGTACTTAGTGCCTTGGGCTAGGCCTCGCCGTCCGTACGCCTTGCCAAAAGCTAGTGGGTGCTTCAGGGGAGCAGTGTGCCTTGGCCAGGCTGCTTCGAAAGGCAACTGTCTGCTTGGCGTAGGGAGACAGCAAGCAAGGGCTCCCATTCGAAAGCCCACCGAGAGGGTTGCTTCATTGCCGCCCAGGTTCAGCGCTGGCAACCACTGGCCGTACACCTCAAAGACCTGCCGGACCTGTGTTCGGGCGGCCGTTAGCAAGCTCGGACGTCTAGCTCTGCCACGAAGGAAGCAGTGTGTCGCCTTTCTCTCCGCCTTACGAGCTGTCCTCCGGAGGCCCAAGGTCCCTGGACGTTGTGAAGTCGCCCTTGGAAGAGACGTTCGCGATGCAGTCTTCCTCCACGGGAGGGGCCTAGGAGGCAGGAGGCCTAGGAGACCTGGAAAGCTCACTAGCGTGAAGGCCCTGCGTGGACTACGTTTTCACGGGAAAGGCTGCACGCCCAAGCTTGTGCATGCAGTCCCTGGGCCTCACTATGAGCCTGCCCGGCACAGTCGTGTTCCCTTCAGCACTGGCGCCTTGGCGATGCCTCCTGCAAGGACAGGCAAGCACCGTGTTGCTCGCAGGAGAGCGCCCTTTTCCTAACCACGGGGGGCACTCCAGCACTGAAGACTGACAGCAGCCCTCTGCTTTCCGGCAGCTTTGAGGCTGGGGCTGCCCTTTGTTGCTGAGAATTGCCACTGTTCGCAGAGCTTCCGAATCCGAAACTTCAAAACTGCCCTAGTGCGTTTAGTTGCAGGCGAGCGAAAAGAGACCGAAGGAGCACTCTGGCACTTCCCCGGTTTCATCTCCCAGCAGGGAGTTGTGCAGTGTGTGAGGAGTCTACGGGACTTCAGGCTCCAGGAAGGTTACGTGTCCTCGCGCCGTCTCTAAGCGTAGGAGAGTTCAGGGGAAGCTCTACCTCTTCGAGACAGCATGTCATGGCTAGTCTCTGCGTGGCCTAGAGAAAGGGCGGGTAAGTAAAAGGGTACCCGGAACGGACACCAGGAAAAGAGTGTTTTCCTTGCAGCTTCACGCTCTGCACTGCGTGCCCCTGGCATGGCACCGAAGGCCTGCGAGAGCTGTGTTCCGGAGGTCGCTTGAACGCTTGGGCCAGCTAGCTAGCTGGAGCAAAAGGGGAAGGTTCCCTTTCACTCTGCTTTCAAAGCGGTGACCCGGAGGCACTCGAGAGCCTAATGCTGCGCAGTCGCCCAGAATGGGGGATCCTGTGCGCAGCGTTCCTCTATGGGGCACGGGGAGGAGGAAAAGCACACTGGAGCTCCTGCCCCCACCTGCCCCAGAGTCAGTGCACAGCCCCTGCACTCCTCAATGCGTGGACGGGCTAGCTGAAGGATACTTGGAACCCTGTGGAGGGCTCTAGCTTTCCCTTTGGCGATGAGGGCTCTGGGATGCCTCCTGCAGGGCACAGGACACGTTCCCTTTCTCTAGGAACCCTCTCTCGTCGCTCCACACAGGCCTTCCAGAAGTGAAGCCCACACAGGCAGCCACACTCTCCCGCAGGAAACTTGGACGCTGCACGTAGCCTGCTCTCCAGCGGGGGAAAGAGGGCTTTCTTTGCTCACTAGGTCACCGGCATCAGAGTGGCGCCCTGCAGAGTCCAGGTAGTTTCTGACAGAGGCCAAGAGTCTCAAGCGGCACCCTGCCCGTCCCTGTTAAGACGCCGTACCAGGGCAATTCTGCACGGGACGGGGAGACTAGCGTGACGTACTTAGTGCCTTGGGCTAGGCCTCGCCGTCCGTACGCCTTGCCAAAAGCTAGTGGGTGCTTCAGGGGAGCAGTGTGCCTTGGCCAGGCTGCTTCGAAAGGCAACTGTCTGCTTGGCGTAGGGAGACAGCAAGCAAGGGCTCCCATTCGAAAGCCCACCGAGAGGGTTGCTTCATTGCCGCCCAGGTTCAGCGCTGGCAACCACTGGCCGTACACCTCAAAGACCTGCCGGACCTGTGTTCGGGCGGCCGTTAGCAAGCTCGGACGTCTAGCTCTGCCACGAAGGAAGCAGTGTGTCGCCTTTCTCTCCGCCTTACGAGCTGTCCTCCGGAGGCCCAAGGTCCCTGGACGTTGTGAAGTCGCCCTTGGAAGAGACGTTCGCGATGCAGTCTTCCTCCACGGGAGGGGCCTAGGAGGCAGGAGGCCTAGGAGACCTGGAAAGCTCACTAGCGTGAAGGCCCTGCGTGGACTACGTTTTCACGGGAAAGGCTGCACGCCCAAGCTTGTGCATGCAGTCCCTGGGCCTCACTATGAGCCTGCCCGGCACAGTCGTGTTCCCTTCAGCACTGGCGCCTTGGCGATGCCTCCTGCAAGGACAGGCAAGCACCGTGTTGCTCGCAGGAGAGCGCCCTTTTCCTAACCACGGGGGGCACTCCAGCACTGAAGACTGACAGCAGCCCTCTGCTTTCCGGCAGCTTTGAGGCTGGGGCTGCCCTTTGTTGCTGAGAATTGCCACTGTTCGCAGAGCTTCCGAATCCGAAACTTCAAAACTGCCCTAGTGCGTTTAGTTGCAGGCGAGCGAAAAGAGACCGAAGGAGCACTCTGGCACTTCCCCGGTTTCATCTCCCAGCAGGGAGTTGTGCAGTGTGTGAGGAGTCTACGGGACTTCAGGCTCCAGGAAGGTTACGTGTCCTCGCGCCGTCTCTAAGCGTAGGAGAGTTCAGGGGAAGCTCTACCTCTTCGAGACAGCATGTCATGGCTAGTCTCTGCGTGGCCTAGAGAAAGGGCGGGTAAGTAAAAGGGTACCCGGAACGGACACCAGGAAAAGAGTGTTTTCCTTGCAGCTTCACGCTCTGCACTGCGTGCCCCTGGCATGGCACCGAAGGCCTGCGAGAGCTGTGTTCCGGAGGTCGCTTGAACGCTTGGGCCAGCTAGCTAGCTGGAGCAAAAGGGGAAGGTTCCCTTTCACTCTGCTTTCAAAGCGGTGATCCGGAGGCACTCGAGAGCCTAATGCTGCGCAGTCGCCCAGAATGGGGGATCCTGTGCGCAGCGTTCCTCTATGGGGCACGGGGAGGAGGAAAAGCACACTGGAGCTCCTGCCCCCACCTGCCCCAGAGTCAGTGCACAGCCCCTGCACTCCTCAATGCGTGGACGGGCTAGCTGAAGGATACTTGGAACCCTGTGGAGGGCTCTAGCTTTCCCTTTGGCGATGAGGGCTCTGGGATGCCTCCTGCAGGGCACAGGACACGTTCCCTTTCTCTAGGAACCCTCTCTCGTCGCTCCACACAGGCCTTCCAGAAGTGAAGCCCACACAGGCAGCCACACTCTCCCGCAGGAAACTTGGACGCTGCACGTAGCCTGCTCTCCAGCGGGGGAAAGAGGGCTTTCTTTGCTCACTAGGTCACCGGCATCAGAGTGGCGCCCTGCAGAGTCCAGGTAGTTTCTGACAGAGGCCAAGAGTCTCAAGCGGCACCCTGCCCGTCCCTGTTAAGACGCCGTACCAGGGCAATTCTGCACGGGACGGGGAGACTAGCGTGACGTACTTAGTGCCTTGGGCTAGGCCTCGCCGTCCGTACGCCTTGCCAAAAGCTAGTGGGTGCTTCAGGGGAGCAGTGTGCCTTGGCCAGGCTGCTTCGAAAGGCAACTGTCTGCTTGGCGTAGGGAGACAGCAAGCAAGGGCTCCCATTCGAAAGCCCACCGAGAGGGTTGCTTCATTGCCGCCCAGGTTCAGCGCTGGCAACCACTGGCCGTACACCTCAAAGACCTGCCGGACCTGTGTTCGGGCGGCCGTTAGCAAGCTCGGACGTCTAGCTCTGCCACGAAGGAAGCAGTGTGTCGCCTTTCTCTCCGCCTTACGAGCTGTCCTCCGGAGGCCCAAGGTCCCTGGACGTTGTGAAGTCGCCCTTGGAAGAGACGTTCGCGATGCAGTCTTCCTCCACGGGAGGGGCCTAGGAGGCAGGAGGCCTAGGAGACCTGGAAAGCTCACTAGCGTGAAGGCCCTGCGTGGACTACGTTTTCACGGGAAAGGCTGCACGCCCAAGCTTGTGCATGCAGTCCCTGGGCCTCACTATGAGCCTGCCCGGCACAGTCGTGTTCCCTTCAGCACTGGCGCCTTGGCGATGCCTCCTGCAAGGACAGGCAAGCACCGTGTTGCTCTCAGGAGAGCGCCCTTTTCCTAACCACGGGGGGCACTCCAGCACTGAAGACTGACAGCAGCCCTCTGCTTTCCGGCAGCTTTGAGGCTGGGGCTGCCCTTTGTTGCTGAGAATTGCCACTGTTCGCAGAGCTTCCGAATCCGAAACTTCAAAACTGCCCTAGTGCGTTTAGTTGCAGGCGAGCGAAAAGAGACCGAAGGAGCACTCTGGCACTTCCCCGGTTTCATCTCCCAGCAGGGAGTTGTGCAGTGTGTGAGGAGTCTACGGGACTTCAGGCTCCAGGAAGGTTACGTGTCCTCGCGCCGTCTCTAAGCGTAGGAGAGTTCAGGGGAAGCTCTACCTCTTCGAGACAGCATGTCATGGCTAGTCTCTGCGTGGCCTAGAGAAAGGGCGGGTAAGTAAAAGGGTACCCGGAACGGACACCAGGAAAAGAGTGTTTTCCTTGCAGCTTCACGCTCTGCACTGCGTGCCCCTGGCATGGCACCGAAGGCCTGCGAGAGCTGTGTTCCGGAGGTCGCTTGAACGCTTGGGCCAGCTAGCTAGCTGGAGCAAAAGGGGAAGGTTCCCTTTCACTCTGCTTTCAAAGCGGTGATCCGGAGGCACTCGAGAGCCTAATGCTGCGCAGTCGCCCAGAATGGGGGATCCTGTGCGCAGCGTTCCTCTATGGGGCACGGGGAGGAGGAAAAGCACACTGGAGCTCCTGCCCCCACCTGCCCCAGAGTCAGTGCACAGCCCCTGCACTCCTCAATGCGTGGACGGGCTAGCTGAAGGATACTTGGAACCCTGTGGAGGGCTCTAGCTTTCCCTTTGGCGATGAGGGCTCTGGGATGCCTCCTGCAGGGCACAGGACACGTTCCCTTTCTCTAGGAACCCTCTCTCGTCGCTCCACACAGGCCTTCCAGAAGTGAAGCCCACACAGGCAGCCACACTCTCCCGCAGGAAACTTGGACGCTGCACGTAGCCTGCTCTCCAGCGGGGGAAAGAGGGCTTTCTTTGCTCACTAGGTCACCGGCATCAGAGTGGCGCCCTGCAGAGTCCAGGTAGTTTCTGACAGAGGCCAAGAGTCTCAAGCGGCACCCTGCCCGTCCCTGTTAAGACGCCGTACCAGGGCAATTCTGCACGGGACGGGGAGACTAGCGTGACGTACTTAGTGCCTTGGGCTAGGCCTCGCCGTCCGTACGCCTTGCCAAAAGCTAGTGGGTGCTTCAGGGGAGCAGTGTGCCTTGGCCAGGCTGCTTCGAAAGGCAACTGTCTGCTTGGCGTAGGGAGACAGCAAGCAAGGGCTCCCATTCGAAAGCCCACCGAGAGGGTTGCTTCATTGCCGCCCAGGTTCAGCGCTGGCAACCACTGGCCGTACACCTCAAAGACCTGCCGGACCTGTGTTCGGGCGGCCGTTAGCAAGCTCGGACGTCTAGCTCTGCCACGAAGGAAGCAGTGTGTCGCCTTTCTCTCCGCCTTACGAGCTGTCCTCCGGAGGCCCAAGGTCCCTGGACGTTGTGAAGTCGCCCTTGGAAGAGACGTTCGCGATGCAGTCTTCCTCCACGGGAGGGGCCTAGGAGGCAGGAGGCCTAGGAGACCTGGAAAGCTCACTAGCGTGAAGGCCCTGCGTGGACTACGTTTTCACGGGAAAGGCTGCACGCCCAAGCTTGTGCATGCAGTCCCTGGGCCTCACTATGAGCCTGCCCGGCACAGTCGTGTTCCCTTCAGCACTGGCGCCTTGGCGATGCCTCCTGCAAGGACAGGCAAGCACCGTGTTGCTCTCAGGAGAGCGCCCTTTTCCTAACCACGGGGGGCACTGCAGCACTGAAGACTGACAGCAGCCCTCTGCTTTCCGGCAGCTTTGAGGCTGGGGCTGCCCTTTGTTGCTGAGAATTGCCACTGTTCGCAGAGCTTCCGAATCCGAAACTTCAAAACTGCCCTAGTGCGTTTAGTTGCAGGCGAGCGAAAAGAGACCGAAGGAGCACTCTGGCACTTCCCCGGTTTCATCTCCCAGCAGGGAGTTGTGCAGTGTGTGAGGAGTCTACGGGACTTCAGGCTCCAGGAAGGTTACGTGTCCTCGCGCCGTCTCTAAGCGTAGGAGAGTTCAGGGGAAGCTCTACCTCTTCGAGACAGCATGTCATGGCTAGTCTCTGCGTGGCCTAGAGAAAGGGCGGGTAAGTAAAAGGGTACCCGGAACGGACACCAGGAAAAGAGTGTTTTCCTTGCAGCTTCACGCTCTGCACTGCGTGCCCCTGGCATGGCACCGAAGGCCTGCGAGAGCTGTGTTCCGGAGGTCGCTTGAACGCTTGGGCCAGCTAGCTAGCTGGAGCAAAAGGGGAAGGTTCCCTTTCACTCTGCTTTCAAAGCGGTGATCCGGAGGCACTCGAGAGCCTAATGCTGCGCAGTCGCCCAGAATGGGGGATCCTGTGCGCAGCGTTCCTCTATGGGGCACGGGGAGGAGGAAAAGCACACTGGAGCTCCTGCCCCCACCTGCCCCAGAGTCAGTGCACAGCCCCTGCACTCCTCAATGCGTGGACGGGCTAGCTGAAGGATACTTGGAACCCTGTGGAGGGCTCTAGCTTTCCCTTTGGCGATGAGGGCTCTGGGATGCCTCCTGCAGGGCACAGGACACGTTCCCTTTCTCTAGGAACCCTCTCTCGTCGCTCCACACAGGCCTTCCAGAAGTGAAGCCCACACAGGCAGCCACACTCTCCCGCAGGAAACTTGGACGCTGCACGTAGCCTGCTCTCCAGCGGGGGAAAGAGGGCTTTCTTTGCTCACTAGGTCACCGGCATCAGAGTGGCGCCCTGCAGAGTCCAGGTAGTTTCTGACAGAGGCCAAGAGTCTCAAGCGGCACCCTGCCCGTCCCTGTTAAGACGCCGTACCAGGGCAATTCTGCACGGGACGGGGAGACTAGCGTGACGTACTTAGTGCCTTGGGCTAGGCCTCGCCGTCCGTACGCCTTGCCAAAAGCTAGTGGGTGCTTCAGGGGAGCAGTGTGCCTTGGCCAGGCTGCTTCGAAAGGCAACTGTCTGCTTGGCGTAGGGAGACAGCAAGCAAGGGCTCCCATTCGAAAGCCCACCGAGAGGGTTGCTTCATTGCCGCCCAGGTTCAGCGCTGGCAACCACTGGCCGTACACCTCAAAGACCTGCCGGACCTGTGTTCGGGCGGCCGTTAGCAAGCTCGGACGTCTAGCTCTGCCACGAAGGAAGCAGTGTGTCGCCTTTCTCTCCGCCTTACGAGCTGTCCTCCGGAGGCCCAAGGTCCCTGGACGTTGTGAAGTCGCCCTTGGAAGAGACGTTCGCGATGCAGTCTTCCTCCACGGGAGGGGCCTAGGAGGCAGGAGGCCTAGGAGACCTGGAAAGCTCACTAGCGTGAAGGCCCTGCGTGGACTACGTTTTCACGGGAAAGGCTGCACGCCCAAGCTTGTGCATGCAGTCCCTGGGCCTCACTATGAGCCTGCCCGGCACAGTCGTGTTCCCTTCAGCACTGGCGCCTTGGCGATGCCTCCTGCAAGGACAGGCAAGCACCGTGTTGCTCTCAGGAGAGCGCCCTTTTCCTAACCACGGGGGGCACTCCAGCACTGAAGACTGACAGCAGCCCTCTGCTTTCCGGCAGCTTTGAGGCTGGGGCTGCCCTTTGTTGCTGAGAATTGCCACTGTTCGCAGAGCTTCCGAATCCGAAACTTCAAAACTGCCCTAGTGCGTTTAGTTGCAGGCGAGCGAAAAGAGACCGAAGGAGCACTCTGGCACTTCCCCGGTTTCATCTCCCAGCAGGGAGTTGTGCAGTGTGTGAGGAGTCTACGGGACTTCAGGCTCCAGGAAGGTTACGTGTCCTCGCGCCGTCTCTAAGCGTAGGAGAGTTCAGGGGAAGCTCTACCTCTTCGAGACAGCATGTCATGGCTAGTCTCTGCGTGGCCTAGAGAAAGGGCGGGTAAGTAAAAGGGTACCCGGAACGGACACCAGGAAAAGAGTGTTTTCCTTGCAGCTTCACGCTCTGCACTGCGTGCCCCTGGCATGGCACCGAAGGCCTGCGAGAGCTGTGTTCCGGAGGTCGCTTGAACGCTTGGGCCAGCTAGCTAGCTGGAGCAAAAGGGGAAGGTTCCCTTTCACTCTGCTTTCAAAGCGGTGATCCGGAGGCACTCGAGAGCCTAATGCTGCGCAGTCGCCCAGAATGGGGGATCCTGTGCGCAGCGTTCCTCTATGGGGCACGGGGAGGAGGAAAAGCACACTGGAGCTCCTGCCCCCACCTGCCCCAGAGTCAGTGCACAGCCCCTGCACTCCTCAATGCGTGGACGGGCTAGCTGAAGGATACTTGGAACCCTGTGGAGGGCTCTAGCTTTCCCTTTGGCGATGAGGGCTCTGGGATGCCTCCTGCAGGGCACAGGACACGTTCCCTTTCTCTAGGAACCCTCTCTCGTCGCTCCACACAGGCCTTCCAGAAGTGAAGCCCACACAGGCAGCCACACTCTCCCGCAGGAAACTTGGACGCTGCACGTAGCCTGCTCTCCAGCGGGGGAAAGAGGGCTTTCTTTGCTCACTAGGTCACCGGCATCAGAGTGGCGCCCTGCAGAGTCCAGGTAGTTTCTGACAGAGGCCAAGAGTCTCAAGCGGCACCCTGCCCGTCCCTGTTAAGACGCCGTACCAGGGCAATTCTGCACGGGACGGGGAGACTAGCGTGACGTACTTAGTGCCTTGGGCTAGGCCTCGCCGTCCGTACGCCTTGCCAAAAGCTAGTGGGTGCTTCAGGGGAGCAGTGTGCCTTGGCCAGGCTGCTTCGAAAGGCAACTGTCTGCTTGGCGTAGGGAGACAGCAAGCAAGGGCTCCCATTCGAAAGCCCACCGAGAGGGTTGCTTCATTGCCGCCCAGGTTCAGCGCTGGCAACCACTGGCCGTACACCTCAAAGACCTGCCGGACCTGTGTTCGGGCGGCCGTTAGCAAGCTCGGACGTCTAGCTCTGCCACGAAGGAAGCAGTGTGTCGCCTTTCTCTCCGCCTTACGAGCTGTCCTCCGGAGGCCCAAGGTCCCTGGACGTTGTGAAGTCGCCCTTGGAAGAGACGTTCGCGATGCAGTCTTCCTCCACGGGAGGGGCCTAGGAGGCAGGAGGCCTAGGAGACCTGGAAAGCTCACTAGCGTGAAGGCCCTGCGTGGACTACGTTTTCACGGGAAAGGCTGCACGCCCAAGCTTGTGCATGCAGTCCCTGGGCCTCACTATGAGCCTGCCCGGCACAGTCGTGTTCCCTTCAGCACTGGCGCCTTGGCGATGCCTCCTGCAAGGACAGGCAAGCACCGTGTTGCTCTCAGGAGAGCGCCCTTTTCCTAACCACGGGGGGCACTGCAGCACTGAAGACTGACAGCAGCCCTCTGCTTTCCGGCAGCTTTGAGGCTGGGGCTGCCCTTTGTTGCTGAGAATTGCCACTGTTCGCAGAGCTTCCGAATCCGAAACTTCAAAACTGCCCTAGTG
The DNA here is from genome assembly GCF_028564815.1 of Eubalaena glacialis. NCBI lineage: Eukaryota > Metazoa > Chordata > Mammalia > Artiodactyla > Balaenidae > Eubalaena > Eubalaena glacialis. The sequence goes on along the minus strand of NW_026871539.1, from coordinate 64,710 downwards.
CGTTTAGTTGCAGGCGAGCGAAAAGAGACCGAAGGAGCACTCTGGCACTTCCCCGGTTTCATCTCCCAGCAGGGAGTTGTGCAGTGTGTGAGGAGTCTACGGGACTTCAGGCTCCAGGAAGGTTACGTGTCCTCGCGCCGTCTCTAAGCGTAGGAGAGTTCAGGGGAAGCTCTACCTCTTCGAGACAGCATGTCATGGCTAGTCTCTGCGTGGCCTAGAGAAAGGGCGGGTAAGTAAAAGGGTACCCGGAACGGACACCAGGAAAAGAGTGTTTTCCTTGCAGCTTCACGCTCTGCACTGCGTGCCCCTGGCATGGCACCGAAGGCCTGCGAGAGCTGTGTTCCGGAGGTCGCTTGAACGCTTGGGCCAGCTAGCTAGCTGGAGCAAAAGGGGAAGGTTCCCTTTCACTCTGCTTTCAAAGCGGTGATCCGGAGGCACTCGAGAGCCTAATGCTGCGCAGTCGCCCAGAATGGGGGATCCTGTGCGCAGCGTTCCTCTATGGGGCACGGGGAGGAGGAAAAGCACACTGGAGCTCCTGCCCCCACCTGCCCCAGAGTCAGTGCACAGCCCCTGCACTCCTCAATGCGTGGACGGGCTAGCTGAAGGATACTTGGAACCCTGTGGAGGGCTCTAGCTTTCCCTTTGGCGATGAGGGCTCTGGGATGCCTCCTGCAGGGCACAGGACACGTTCCCTTTCTCTAGGAACCCTCTCTCGTCGCTCCACACAGGCCTTCCAGAAGTGAAGCCCACACAGGCAGCCACACTCTCCCGCAGGAAACTTGGACGCTGCACGTAGCCTGCTCTCCAGCGGGGGAAAGAGGGCTTTCTTTGCTCACTAGGTCACCGGCATCAGAGTGGCGCCCTGCAGAGTCCAGGTAGTTTCTGACAGAGGCCAAGAGTCTCAAGCGGCACCCTGCCCGTCCCTGTTAAGACGCCGTACCAGGGCAATTCTGCACGGGACGGGGAGACTAGCGTGACGTACTTAGTGCCTTGGGCTAGGCCTCGCCGTCCGTACGCCTTGCCAAAAGCTAGTGGGTGCTTCAGGGGAGCAGTGTGCCTTGGCCAGGCTGCTTCGAAAGGCAACTGTCTGCTTGGCGTAGGGAGACAGCAAGCAAGGGCTCCCATTCGAAAGCCCACCGAGAGGGTTGCTTCATTGCCGCCCAGGTTCAGCGCTGGCAACCACTGGCCGTACACCTCAAAGACCTGCCGGACCTGTGTTCGGGCGGCCGTTAGCAAGCTCGGACGTCTAGCTCTGCCACGAAGGAAGCAGTGTGTCGCCTTTCTCTCCGCCTTACGAGCTGTCCTCCGGAGGCCCAAGGTCCCTGGACGTTGTGAAGTCGCCCTTGGAAGAGACGTTCGCGATGCAGTCTTCCTCCACGGGAGGGGCCTAGGAGGCAGGAGGCCTAGGAGACCTGGAAAGCTCACTAGCGTGAAGGCCCTGCGTGGACTACGTTTTCACGGGAAAGGCTGCACGCCCAAGCTTGTGCATGCAGTCCCTGGGCCTCACTATGAGCCTGCCCGGCACAGTCGTGTTCCCTTCAGCACTGGCGCCTTGGCGATGCCTCCTGCAAGGACAGGCAAGCACCGTGTTGCTCTCAGGAGAGCGCCCTTTTCCTAACCACGGGGGGCACTCCAGCACTGAAGACTGACAGCAGCCCTCTGCTTTCCGGCAGCTTTGAGGCTGGGGCTGCCCTTTGTTGCTGAGAATTGCCACTGTTCGCAGAGCTTCCGAATCCGAAACTTCAAAACTGCCCTAGTGCGTTTAGTTGCAGGCGAGCGAAAAGAGACCGAAGGAGCACTCTGGCACTTCCCCGGTTTCATCTCCCAGCAGGGAGTTGTGCAGTGTGTGAGGAGTCTACGGGACTTCAGGCTCCAGGAAGGTTACGTGTCCTCGCGCCGTCTCTAAGCGTAGGAGAGTTCAGGGGAAGCTCTACCTCTTCGAGACAGCATGTCATGGCTAGTCTCTGCGTGGCCTAGAGAAAGGGCGGGTAAGTAAAAGGGTACCCGGAACGGACACCAGGAAAAGAGTGTTTTCCTTGCAGCTTCACGCTCTGCACTGCGTGCCCCTGGCATGGCACCGAAGGCCTGCGAGAGCTGTGTTCCGGAGGTCGCTTGAACGCTTGGGCCAGCTAGCTAGCTGGAGCAAAAGGGGAAGGTTCCCTTTCACTCTGCTTTCAAAGCGGTGATCCGGAGGCACTCGAGAGCCTAATGCTGCGCAGTCGCCCAGAATGGGGGATCCTGTGCGCAGCGTTCCTCTATGGGGCACGGGGAGGAGGAAAAGCACACTGGAGCTCCTGCCCCCACCTGCCCCAGAGTCAGTGCACAGCCCCTGCACTCCTCAATGCGTGGACGGGCTAGCTGAAGGATACTTGGAACCCTGTGGAGGGCTCTAGCTTTCCCTTTGGCGATGAGGGCTCTGGGATGCCTCCTGCAGGGCACAGGACACGTTCCCTTTCTCTAGGAACCCTCTCTCGTCGCTCCACACAGGCCTTCCAGAAGTGAAGCCCACACAGGCAGCCACACTCTCCCGCAGGAAACTTGGACGCTGCACGTAGCCTGCTCTCCAGCGGGGGAAAGAGGGCTTTCTTTGCTCACTAGGTCACCGGCATCAGAGTGGCGCCCTGCAGAGTCCAGGTAGTTTCTGACAGAGGCCAAGAGTCTCAAGCGGCACCCTGCCCGTCCCTGTTAAGACGCCGTACCAGGGCAATTCTGCACGGGACGGGGAGACTAGCGTGACGTACTTAGTGCCTTGGGCTAGGCCTCGCCGTCCGTACGCCTTGCCAAAAGCTAGTGGGTGCTTCAGGGGAGCAGTGTGCCTTGGCCAGGCTGCTTCGAAAGGCAACTGTCTGCTTGGCGTAGGGAGACAGCAAGCAAGGGCTCCCATTCGAAAGCCCACCGAGAGGGTTGCTTCATTGCCGCCCAGGTTCAGCGCTGGCAACCACTGGCCGTACACCTCAAAGACCTGCCGGACCTGTGTTCGGGCGGCCGTTAGCAAGCTCGGACGTCTAGCTCTGCCACGAAGGAAGCAGTGTGTCGCCTTTCTCTCCGCCTTACGAGCTGTCCTCCGGAGGCCCAAGGTCCCTGGACGTTGTGAAGTCGCCCTTGGAAGAGACGTTCGCGATGCAGTCTTCCTCCACGGGAGGGGCCTAGGAGGCAGGAGGCCTAGGAGACCTGGAAAGCTCACTAGCGTGAAGGCCCTGCGTGGACTACGTTTTCACGGGAAAGGCTGCACGCCCAAGCTTGTGCATGCAGTCCCTGGGCCTCACTATGAGCCTGCCCGGCACAGTCGTGTTCCCTTCAGCACTGGCGCCTTGGCGATGCCTCCTGCAAGGACAGGCAAGCACCGTGTTGCTCTCAGGAGAGCGCCCTTTTCCTAACCACGGGGGGCACTGCAGCACTGAAGACTGACAGCAGCCCTCTGCTTTCCGGCAGCTTTGAGGCTGGGGCTGCCCTTTGTTGCTGAGAATTGCCACTGTTCGCAGAGCTTCCGAATCCGAAACTTCAAAACTGCCCTAGTGCGTTTAGTTGCAGGCGAGCGAAAAGAGACCGAAGGAGCACTCTGGCACTTCCCCGGTTTCATCTCCCAGCAGGGAGTTGTGCAGTGTGTGAGGAGTCTACGGGACTTCAGGCTCCAGGAAGGTTACGTGTCCTCGCGCCGTCTCTAAGCGTAGGAGAGTTCAGGGGAAGCTCTACCTCTTCGAGACAGCATGTCATGGCTAGTCTCTGCGTGGCCTAGAGAAAGGGCGGGTAAGTAAAAGGGTACCCGGAACGGACACCAGGAAAAGAGTGTTTTCCTTGCAGCTTCACGCTCTGCACTGCGTGCCCCTGGCATGGCACCGAAGGCCTGCGAGAGCTGTGTTCCGGAGGTCGCTTGAACGCTTGGGCCAGCTAGCTAGCTGGAGCAAAAGGGGAAGGTTCCCTTTCACTCTGCTTTCAAAGCGGTGATCCGGAGGCACTCGAGAGCCTAATGCTGCGCAGTCGCCCAGAATGGGGGATCCTGTGCGCAGCGTTCCTCTATGGGGCACGGGGAGGAGGAAAAGCACACTGGAGCTCCTGCCCCCACCTGCCCCAGAGTCAGTGCACAGCCCCTGCACTCCTCAATGCGTGGACGGGCTAGCTGAAGGATACTTGGAACCCTGTGGAGGGCTCTAGCTTTCCCTTTGGCGATGAGGGCTCTGGGATGCCTCCTGCAGGGCACAGGACACGTTCCCTTTCTCTAGGAACCCTCTCTCGTCGCTCCACACAGGCCTTCCAGAAGTGAAGCCCACACAGGCAGCCACACTCTCCCGCAGGAAACTTGGACGCTGCACGTAGCCTGCTCTCCAGCGGGGGAAAGAGGGCTTTCTTTGCTCACTAGGTCACCGGCATCAGAGTGGCGCCCTGCAGAGTCCAGGTAGTTTCTGACAGAGGCCAAGAGTCTCAAGCGGCACCCTGCCCGTCCCTGTTAAGACGCCGTACCAGGGCAATTCTGCACGGGACGGGGAGACTAGCGTGACGTACTTAGTGCCTTGGGCTAGGCCTCGCCGTCCGTACGCCTTGCCAAAAGCTAGTGGGTGCTTCAGGGGAGCAGTGTGCCTTGGCCAGGCTGCTTCGAAAGGCAACTGTCTGCTTGGCGTAGGGAGACAGCAAGCAAGGGCTCCCATTCGAAAGCCCACCGAGAGGGTTGCTTCATTGCCGCCCAGGTTCAGCGCTGGCAACCACTGGCCGTACACCTCAAAGACCTGCCGGACCTGTGTTCGGGCGGCCGTTAGCAAGCTCGGACGTCTAGCTCTGCCACGAAGGAAGCAGTGTGTCGCCTTTCTCTCCGCCTTACGAGCTGTCCTCCGGAGGCCCAAGGTCCCTGGACGTTGTGAAGTCGCCCTTGGAAGAGACGTTCGCGATGCAGTCTTCCTCCACGGGAGGGGCCTAGGAGGCAGGAGGCCTAGGAGACCTGGAAAGCTCACTAGCGTGAAGGCCCTGCGTGGACTACGTTTTCACGGGAAAGGCTGCACGCCCAAGCTTGTGCATGCAGTCCCTGGGCCTCACTATGAGCCTGCCCGGCACAGTCGTGTTCCCTTCAGCACTGGCGCCTTGGCGATGCCTCCTGCAAGGACAGGCAAGCACCGTGTTGCTCTCAGGAGAGCGCCCTTTTCCTAACCACGGGGGGCACTCCAGCACTGAAGACTGACAGCAGCCCTCTGCTTTCCGGCAGCTTTGAGGCTGGGGCTGCCCTTTGTTGCTGAGAATTGCCACTGTTCGCAGAGCTTCCGAATCCGAAACTTCAAAACTGCCCTAGTGCGTTTAGTTGCAGGCGAGCGAAAAGAGACCGAAGGAGCACTCTGGCACTTCCCCGGTTTCATCTCCCAGCAGGGAGTTGTGCAGTGTGTGAGGAGTCTACGGGACTTCAGGCTCCAGGAAGGTTACGTGTCCTCGCGCCGTCTCTAAGCGTAGGAGAGTTCAGGGGAAGCTCTACCTCTTCGAGACAGCATGTCATGGCTAGTCTCTGCGTGGCCTAGAGAAAGGGCGGGTAAGTAAAAGGGTACCCGGAACGGACACCAGGAAAAGAGTGTTTTCCTTGCAGCTTCACGCTCTGCACTGCGTGCCCCTGGCATGGCACCGAAGGCCTGCGAGAGCTGTGTTCCGGAGGTCGCTTGAACGCTTGGGCCAGCTAGCTAGCTGGAGCAAAAGGGGAAGGTTCCCTTTCACTCTGCTTTCAAAGCGGTGATCCGGAGGCACTCGAGAGCCTAATGCTGCGCAGTCGCCCAGAATGGGGGATCCTGTGCGCAGCGTTCCTCTATGGGGCACGGGGAGGAGGAAAAGCACACTGGAGCTCCTGCCCCCACCTGCCCCAGAGTCAGTGCACAGCCCCTGCACTCCTCAATGCGTGGACGGGCTAGCTGAAGGATACTTGGAACCCTGTGGAGGGCTCTAGCTTTCCCTTTGGCGATGAGGGCTCTGGGATGCCTCCTGCAGGGCACAGGACACGTTCCCTTTCTCTAGGAACCCTCTCTCGTCGCTCCACACAGGCCTTCCAGAAGTGAAGCCCACACAGGCAGCCACACTCTCCCGCAGGAAACTTGGACGCTGCACGTAGCCTGCTCTCCAGCGGGGGAAAGAGGGCTTTCTTTGCTCACTAGGTCACCGGCATCAGAGTGGCGCCCTGCAGAGTCCAGGTAGTTTCTGACAGAGGCCAAGAGTCTCAAGCGGCACCCTGCCCGTCCCTGTTAAGACGCCGTACCAGGGCAATTCTGCACGGGACGGGGAGACTAGCGTGACGTACTTAGTGCCTTGGGCTAGGCCTCGCCGTCCGTACGCCTTGCCAAAAGCTAGTGGGTGCTTCAGGGGAGCAGTGTGCCTTGGCCAGGCTGCTTCGAAAGGCAACTGTCTGCTTGGCGTAGGGAGACAGCAAGCAAGGGCTCCCATTCGAAAGCCCACCGAGAGGGTTGCTTCATTGCCGCCCAGGTTCAGCGCTGGCAACCACTGGCCGTACACCTCAAAGACCTGCCGGACCTGTGTTCGGGCGGCCGTTAGCAAGCTCGGACGTCTAGCTCTGCCACGAAGGAAGCCGTGTGTCGCCTTTCTCTCCGCCTTACGAGCTGTCCTCCGGAGGCCCAAGGTCCCTGGACGTTGTGAAGTCGCCCTTGGAAGAGACGTTCGCGATGCAGTCTTCCTCCACGGGAGGGGCCTAGGAGGCAGGAGGCCTAGGAGACCTGGAAAGCTCACTAGCGTGAAGGCCCTGCGTGGACTACGTTTTCACGGGAAAGGCTGCACGCCCAAGCTTGTGCATGCAGTCCCTGGGCCTCACTATGAGCCTGCCCGGCACAGTCGTGTTCCCTTCAGCACTGGCGCCTTGGCGATGCCTCCTGCAAGGACAGGCAAGCACCGTGTTGCTCTCAGGAGAGCGCCCTTTTCCTAACCACGGGGGGCACTCCAGCACTGAAGACTGACAGCAGCCCTCTGCTTTCCGGCAGCTTTGAGGCTGGGGCTGCCCTTTGTTGCTGAGAATTGCCACTGTTCGCAGAGCTTCCGAATCCGAAACTTCAAAACTGCCCTAGTGCGTTTAGTTGCAGGCGAGCGAAAAGAGACCGAAGGAGCACTCTGGCACTTCCCCGGTTTCATCTCCCAGCAGGGAGTTGTGCAGTGTGTGAGGAGTCTACGGGACTTCAGGCTCCAGGAAGGTTACGTGTCCTCGCGCCGTCTCTAAGCGTAGGAGAGTTCAGGGGAAGCTCTACCTCTTCGAGACAGCATGTCATGGCTAGTCTCTGCGTGGCCTAGAGAAAGGGCGGGTAAGTAAAAGGGTACCCGGAACGGACACCAGGAAAAGAGTGTTTTCCTTGCAGCTTCACGCTCTGCACTGCGTGCCCCTGGCATGGCACCGAAGGCCTGCGAGAGCTGTGTTCCGGAGGTCGCTTGAACGCTTGGGCCAGCTAGCTAGCTGGAGCAAAAGGGGAAGGTTCCCTTTCACTCTGCTTTCAAAGCGGTGACCCGGAGGCACTCGAGAGCCTAATGCTGCGCAGTCGCCCAGAATGGGGGATCCTGTGCGCAGCGTTCCTCTATGGGGCACGGGGAGGAGGAAAAGCACACTGGAGCTCCTGCCCCCACCTGCCCCAGAGTCAGTGCACAGCCCCTGCACTCCTCAATGCGTGGACGGGCTAGCTGAAGGATACTTGGAACCCTGTGGAGGGCTCTAGCTTTCCCTTTGGCGATGAGGGCTCTGGGATGCCTCCTGCAGGGCACAGGACACGTTCCCTTTCTCTAGGAACCCTCTCTCGTCGCTCCACACAGGCCTTCCAGAAGTGAAGCCCACACAGGCAGCCACACTCTCCCGCAGGAAACTTGGACGCTGCACGTAGCCTGCTCTCCAGCGGGGGAAAGAGGGCTTTCTTTGCTCACTAGGTCACCGGCATCAGAGTGGCGCCCTGCAGAGTCCAGGTAGTTTCTGACAGAGGCCAAGAGTCTCAAGCGGCACCCTGCCCGTCCCTGTTAAGACGCCGTACCAGGGCAATTCTGCACGGGACGGGGAGACTAGCGTGACGTACTTAGTGCCTTGGGCTAGGCCTCGCCGTCCGTACGCCTTGCCAAAAGCTAGTGGGTGCTTCAGGGGAGCAGTGTGCCTTGGCCAGGCTGCTTCGAAAGGCAACTGTCTGCTTGGCGTAGGGAGACAGCAAGCAAGGGCTCCCATTCGAAAGCCCACCGAGAGGGTTGCTTCATTGCCGCCCAGGTTCAGCGCTGGCAACCACTGGCCGTACACCTCAAAGACCTGCCGGACCTGTGTTCGGGCGGCCGTTAGCAAGCTCGGACGTCTAGCTCTGCCACGAAGGAAGCCGTGTGTCGCCTTTCTCTCCGCCTTACGAGCTGTCCTCCGGAGGCCCAAGGTCCCTGGACGTTGTGAAGTCGCCCTTGGAAGAGACGTTCGCGATGCAGTCTTCCTCCACGGGAGGGGCCTAGGAGGCAGGAGGCCTAGGAGACCTGGAAAGCTCACTAGCGTGAAGGCCCTGCGTGGACTACGTTTTCACGGGAAAGGCTGCACGCCCAAGCTTGTGCATGCAGTCCCTGGGCCTCACTATGAGCCTGCCCGGCACAGTCGTGTTCCCTTCAGCACTGGCGCCTTGGCGATGCCTCCTGCAAGGACAGGCAAGCACCGTGTTGCTCTCAGGAGAGCGCCCTTTTCCTAACCACGGGGGGCACTCCAGCACTGAAGACTGACAGCAGCCCTCTGCTTTCCGGCAGCTTTGAGGCTGGGGCTGCCCTTTGTTGCTGAGAATTGCCACTGTTCGCAGAGCTTCCGAATCCGAAACTTCAAAACTGCCCTAGTGCGTTTAGTTGCAGGCGAGCGAAAAGAGACCGAAGGAGCACTCTGGCACTTCCCCGGTTTCATCTCCCAGCAGGGAGTTGTGCAGTGTGTGAGGAGTCTACGGGACTTCAGGCTCCAGGAAGGTTACGTGTCCTCGCGCCGTCTCTAAGCGTAGGAGAGTTCAGGGGAAGCTCTACCTCTTCGAGACAGCATGTCATGGCTAGTCTCTGCGTGGCCTAGAGAAAGGGCGGGTAAGTAAAAGGGTACCCGGAACGGACACCAGGAAAAGAGTGTTTTCCTTGCAGCTTCACGCTCTGCACTGCGTGCCCCTGGCATGGCACCGAAGGCCTGCGAGAGCTGTGTTCCGGAGGTCGCTTGAACGCTTGGGCCAGCTAGCTAGCTGGAGCAAAAGGGGAAGGTTCCCTTTCACTCTGCTTTCAAAGCGGTGACCCGGAGGCACTCGAGAGCCTAATGCTGCGCAGTCGCCCAGAATGGGGGATCCTGTGCGCAGCGTTCCTCTATGGGGCACGGGGAGGAGGAAAAGCACACTGGAGCTCCTGCCCCCACCTGCCCCAGAGTCAGTGCACAGCCCCTGCACTCCTCAATGCGTGGACGGGCTAGCTGAAGGATACTTGGAACCCTGTGGAGGGCTCTAGCTTTCCCTTTGGCGATGAGGGCTCTGGGATGCCTCCTGCAGGGCACAGGACACGTTCCCTTTCTCTAGGAACCCTCTCTCGTCGCTCCACACAGGCCTTCCAGAAGTGAAGCCCACACAGGCAGCCACACTCTCCCGCAGGAAACTTGGACGCTGCACGTAGCCTGCTCTCCAGCGGGGGAAAGAGGGCTTTCTTTGCTCACTAGGTCACCGGCATCAGAGTGGCGCCCTGCAGAGTCCAGGTAGTTTCTGACAGAGGCCAAGAGTCTCAAGCGGCACCCTGCCCGTCCCTGTTAAGACGCCGTACCAGGGCAATTCTGCACGGGACGGGGAGACTAGCGTGACGTACTTAGTGCCTTGGGCTAGGCCTCGCCGTCCGTACGCCTTGCCAAAAGCTAGTGGGTGCTTCAGGGGAGCAGTGTGCCTTGGCCAGGCTGCTTCGAAAGGCAACTGTCTGCTTGGCGTAGGGAGACAGCAAGCAAGGGCTCCCATTCGAAAGCCCACCGAGAGGGTTGCTTCATTGCCGCCCAGGTTCAGCGCTGGCAACCACTGGCCGTACACCTCAAAGACCTGCCGGACCTGTGTTCGGGCGGCCGTTAGCAAGCTCGGACGTCTAGCTCTGCCACGAAGGAAGCCGTGTGTCGCCTTTCTCTCCGCCTTACGAGCTGTCCTCCGGAGGCCCAAGGTCCCTGGACGTTGTGAAGTCGCCCTTGGAAGAGACGTTCGCGATGCAGTCTTCCTCCACGGGAGGGGCCTAGGAGGCAGGAGGCCTAGGAGACCTGGAAAGCTCACTAGCGTGAAGGCCCTGCGTGGACTACGTTTTCACGGGAAAGGCTGCACGCCCAAGCTTGTGCATGCAGTCCCTGGGCCTCACTATGAGCCTGCCCGGCACAGTCGTGTTCCCTTCAGCACTGGCGCCTTGGCGATGCCTCCTGCAAGGACAGGCAAGCACCGTGTTGCTCTCAGGAGAGCGCCCTTTTCCTAACCACGGGGGGCACTCCAGCACTGAAGACTGACAGCAGCCCTCTGCTTTCCGGCAGCTTTGAGGCTGGGGCTGCCCTTTGTTGCTGAGAATTGCCACTGTTCGCAGAGCTTCCGAATCCGAAACTTCAAAACTGCCCTAGTGCGTTTAGTTGCAGGCGAGCGAAAAGAGACCGAAGGAGCACTCTGGCACTTCCCCGGTTTCATCTCCCAGCAGGGAGTTGTGCAGTGTGTGAGGAGTCTACGGGACTTCAGGCTCCAGGAAGGTTACGTGTCCTCGCGCCGTCTCTAAGCGTAGGAGAGTTCAGGGGAAGCTCTACCTCTTCGAGACAGCATGTCATGGCTAGTCTCTGCGTGGCCTAGAGAAAGGGCGGGTAAGTAAAAGGGTACCCGGAACGGACACCAGGAAAAGAGTGTTTTCCTTGCAGCTTCACGCTCTGCACTGCGTGCCCCTGGCATGGCACCGAAGGCCTGCGAGAGCTGTGTTCCGGAGGTCGCTTGAACGCTTGGGCCAGCTAGCTAGCTGGAGCAAAAGGGGAAGGTTCCCTTTCACTCTGCTTTCAAAGCGGTGACCCGGAGGCACTCGAGAGCCTAATGCTGCGCAGTCGCCCAGAATGGGGGATCCTGTGCGCAGCGTTCCTCTATGGGGCACGGGGAGGAGGAAAAGCACACTGGAGCTCCTGCCCCCACCTGCCCCAGAGTCAGTGCACAGCCCCTGCACTCCTCAATGCGTGGACGGGCTAGCTGAAGGATACTTGGAACCCTGTGGAGGGCTCTAGCTTTCCCTTTGGCGATGAGGGCTCTGGGATGCCTCCTGCAGGGCACAGGACACGTTCCCTTTCTCTAGGAACCCTCTCTCGTCGCTCCACACAGGCCTTCCAGAAGTGAAGCCCACACAGGCAGCCACACTCTCCCGCAGGAAACTTGGACGCTGCACGTAGCCTGCTCTCCAGCGGGGGAAAGAGGGCTTTCTTTGCTCACTAGGTCACCGGCATCAGAGTGGCGCCCTGCAGAGTCCAGGTAGTTTCTGACAGAGGCCAAGAGTCTCAAGCGGCACCCTGCCCGTCCCTGTTAAGACGCCGTACCAGGGCAATTCTGCACGGGACGGGGAGACTAGCGTGACGTACTTAGTGCCTTGGGCTAGGCCTCGCCGTCCGTACGCCTTGCCAAAAGCTAGTGGGTGCTTCAGGGGAGCAGTGTGCCTTGGCCAGGCTGCTTCGAAAGGCAACTGTCTGCTTGGCGTAGGGAGACAGCAAGCAAGGGCTCCCATTCGAAAGCCCACCGAGAGGGTTGCTTCATTGCCGCCCAGGTTCAGCGCTGGCAACCACTGGCCGTACACCTCAAAGACCTGCCGGACCTGTGTTCGGGCGGCCGTTAGCAAGCTCGGACGTCTAGCTCTGCCACGAAGGAAGCCGTGTGTCGCCTTTCTCTCCGCCTTACGAGCTGTCCTCCGGAGGCCCAAGGTCCCTGGACGTTGTGAAGTCGCCCTTGGAAGAGACGTTCGCGATGCAGTCTTCCTCCACGGGAGGGGCCTAGGAGGCAGGAGGCCTAGGAGACCTGGAAAGCTCACTAGCGTGAAGGCCCTGCGTGGACTACGTTTTCACGGGAAAGGCTGCACGCCCAAGCTTGTGCATGCAGTCCCTGGGCCTCACTATGAGCCTGCCCGGCACAGTCGTGTTCCCTTCAGCACTGGCGCCTTGGCGATGCCTCCTGCAAGGACAGGCAAGCACCGTGTTGCTCTCAGGAGAGCGCCCTTTTCCTAACCACGGGGGGCACTCCAGCACTGAAGACTGACAGCAGCCCTCTGCTTTCCGGCAGCTTTGAGGCTGGGGCTGCCCTTTGTTGCTGAGAATTGCCACTGTTCGCAGAGCTTCCGAATCCGAAACTTCAAAACTGCCCTAGTGCGTTTAGTTGCAGGCGAGCGAAAAGAGACCGAAGGAGCACTCTGGCACTTCCCCGGTTTCATCTCCCAGCAGGGAGTTGTGCAGTGTGTGAGGAGTCTACGGGACTTCAGGCTCCAGGAAGGTTACGTGTCCTCGCGCCGTCTCTAAGCGTAGGAGAGTTCAGGGGAAGCTCTACCTCTTCGAGACAGCATGTCATGGCTAGTCTCTGCGTGGCCTAGAGAAAGGGCGGGTAAGTAAAAGGGTACCCGGAACGGACACCAGGAAAAGAGTGTTTTCCTTGCAGCTTCACGCTCTGCACTGCGTGCCCCTGGCATGGCACCGAAGGCCTGCGAGAGCTGTGTTCCGGAGGTCGCTTGAACGCTTGGGCCAGCTAGCTAGCTGGAGCAAAAGGGGAAGGTTCCCTTTCACTCTGCTTTCAAAGCGGTGACCCGGAGGCACTCGAGAGCCTAATGCTGCGCAGTCGCCCAGAATGGGGGATCCTGTGCGCAGCGTTCCTCTATGGGGCACGGGGAGGAGGAAAAGCACACTGGAGCTCCTGCCCCCACCTGCCCCAGAGTCAGTGCACAGCCCCTGCACTCCTCAATGCGTGGACGGGCTAGCTGAAGGATACTTGGAACCCTGTGGAGGGCTCTAGCTTTCCCTTTGGCGATGAGGGCTCTGGGATGCCTCCTGCAGGGCACAGGACACGTTCCCTTTCTCTAGGAACCCTCTCTCGTCGCTCCACACAGGCCTTCCAGAAGTGAAGCCCACACAGGCAGCCACACTCTCCCGCAGGAAACTTGGACGCTGCACGTAGCCTGCTCTCCAGCGGGGGAAAGAGGGCTTTCTTTGCTCACTAGGTCACCGGCATCAGAGTGGCGCCCTGCAGAGTCCAGGTAGTTTCTGACAGAGGCCAAGAGTCTCAAGCGGCACCCTGCCCGTCCCTGTTAAGACGCCGTACCAGGGCAATTCTGCACGGGACGGGGAGACTAGCGTGACGTACTTAGTGCCTTGGGCTAGGCCTCGCCGTCCGTACGCCTTGCCAAAAGCTAGTGGGTGCTTCAGGGGAGCAGTGTGCCTTGGCCAGGCTGCTTCGAAAGGCAACTGTCTGCTTGGCGTAGGGAGACAGCAAGCAAGGGCTCCCATTCGAAAGCCCACCGAGAGGGTTGCTTCATTGCCGCCCAGGTTCAGCGCTGGCAACCACTGGCCGTACACCTCAAAGACCTGCCGGACCTGTGTTCGGGCGGCCGTTAGCAAGCTCGGACGTCTAGCTCTGCCACGAAGGAAGCCGTGTGTCGCCTTTCTCTCCGCCTTACGAGCTGTCCTCCGGAGGCCCAAGGTCCCTGGACGTTGTGAAGTCGCCCTTGGAAGAGACGTTCGCGATGCAGTCTTCCTCCACGGGAGGGGCCTAGGAGGCAGGAGGCCTAGGAGACCTGGAAAGCTCACTAGCGTGAAGGCCCTGCGTGGACTACGTTTTCACGGGAAAGGCTGCACGCCCAAGCTTGTGCATGCAGTCCCTGGGCCTCACTATGAGCCTGCCCGGCACAGTCGTGTTCCCTTCAGCACTGGCGCCTTGGCGATGCCTCCTGCAAGGACAGGCAAGCACCGTGTTGCTCTCAGGAGAGCGCCCTTTTCCTAACCACGGGGGGCACTCCAGCACTGAAGACTGACAGCAGCCCTCTGCTTTCCGGCAGCTTTGAGGCTGGGGCTGCCCTTTGTTGCTGAGAATTGCCACTGTTCGCAGAGCTTCCGAATCCGAAACTTCAAAACTGCCCTAGTGCGTTTAGTTGCAGGCGAGCGAAAAGAGACCGAAGGAGCACTCTGGCACTTCCCCGGTTTCATCTCCCAGCAGGGAGTTGTGCAGTGTGTGAGGAGTCTACGGGACTTCAGGCTCCAGGAAGGTTACGTGTCCTCGCGCCGTCTCTAAGCGTAGGAGAGTTCAGGGGAAGCTCTACCTCTTCGAGACAGCATGTCATGGCTAGTCTCTGCGTGGCCTAGAGAAAGGGCGGGTAAGTAAAAGGGTACCCGGAACGGACACCAGGAAAAGAGTGTTTTCCTTGCAGCTTCACGCTCTGCACTGCGTGCCCCTGGCATGGCACCGAAGGCCTGCGAGAGCTGTGTTCCGGAGGTCGCTTGAACGCTTGGGCCAGCTAGCTAGCTGGAGCAAAAGGGGAAGGTTCCCTTTCACTCTGCTTTCAAAGCGGTGATCCGGAGGCACTCGAGAGCCTAATGCTGCGCAGTCGCCCAGAATGGGGGATCCTGTGCGCAGCGTTCCTCTATGGGGCACGGGGAGGAGGAAAAGCACACTGGAGCTCCTGCCCCCACCTGCCCCAGAGTCAGTGCACAGCCCCTGCACTCCTCAATGCGTGGACGGGCTAGCTGAAGGATACTTGGAACCCTGTGGAGGGCTCTAGCTTTCCCTTTGGCGATGAGGGCTCTGGGATGCCTCCTGCAGGGCACAGGACACGTTCCCTTTCTCTAGGAACCCTCTCTCGTCGCTCCACACAGGCCTTCCAGAAGTGAAGCCCACACAGGCAGCCACACTCTCCCGCAGGAAACTTGGACGCTGCACGTAGCCTGCTCTCCAGCGGGGGAAAGAGGGCTTTCTTTGCTCACTAGGTCACCGGCATCAGAGTGGCGCCCTGCAGAGTCCAGGTAGTTTCTGACAGAGGCCAAGAGTCTCAAGCGGCACCCTGCCCGTCCCTGTTAAGACGCCGTACCAGGGCAATTCTGCACGGGACGGGGAGACTAGCGTGACGTACTTAGTGCCTTGGGCTAGGCCTCGCCGTCCGTACGCCTTGCCAAAAGCTAGTGGGTGCTTCAGGGGAGCAGTGTGCCTTGGCCAGGCTGCTTCGAAAGGCAACTGTCTGCTTGGCGTAGGGAGACAGCAAGCAAGGGCTCCCATTCGAAAGCCCACCGAGAGGGTTGCTTCATTGCCGCCCAGGTTCAGCGCTGGCAACCACTGGCCGTACACCTCAAAGACCTGCCGGACCTGTGTTCGGGCGGCCGTTAGCAAGCTCGGACGTCTAGCTCTGCCACGAAGGAAGCCGTGTGTCGCCTTTCTCTCCGCCTTACGAGCTGTCCTCCGGAGGCCCAAGGTCCCTGGACGTTGTGAAGTCGCCCTTGGAAGAGACGTTCGCGATGCAGTCTTCCTCCACGGGAGGGGCCTAGGAGGCAGGAGGCCTAGGAGACCTGGAAAGCTCACTAGCGTGAAGGCCCTGCGTGGACTACGTTTTCACGGGAAAGGCTGCACGCCCAAGCTTGTGCATGCAGTCCCTGGGCCTCACTATGAGCCTGCCCGGCACAGTCGTGTTCCCTTCAGCACTGGCGCCTTGGCGATGCCTCCTGCAAGGACAGGCAAGCACCGTGTTGCTCTCAGGAGAGCGCCCTTTTCCTAACCACGGGGGGCACTCCAGCACTGAAGACTGACAGCAGCCCTCTGCTTTCCGGCAGCTTTGAGGCTGGGGCTGCCCTTTGTTGCTGAGAATTGCCACTGTTCGCAGAGCTTCCGAATCCGAAACTTCAAAACTGCCCTAGTGCGTTTAGTTGCAGGCGAGCGAAAAGAGACCGAAGGAGCACTCTGGCACTTCCCCGGTTTCATCTCCCAGCAGGGAGTTGTGCAGTGTGTGAGGAGTCTACGGGACTTCAGGCTCCAGGAAGGTTACGTGTCCTCGCGCCGTCTCTAAGCGTAGGAGAGTTCAGGGGAAGCTCTACCTCTTCGAGACAGCATGTCATGGCTAGTCTCTGCGTGGCCTAGAGAAAGGGCGGGTAAGTAAAAGGGTACCCGGAACGGACACCAGGAAAAGAGTGTTTTCCTTGCAGCTTCACGCTCTGCACTGCGTGCCCCTGGCATGGCACCGAAGGCCTGCGAGAGCTGTGTTCCGGAGGTCGCTTGAACGCTTGGGCCAGCTAGCTAGCTGGAGCAAAAGGGGAAGGTTCCCTTTCACTCTGCTTTCAAAGCGGTGATCCGGAGGCACTCGAGAGCCTAATGCTGCGCAGTCGCCCAGAATGGGGGATCCTGTGCGCAGCGTTCCTCTATGGGGCACGGGGAGGAGGAAAAGCACACTGGAGCTCCTGCCCCCACCTGCCCCAGAGTCAGTGCACAGCCCCTGCACTCCTCAATGCGTGGACGGGCTAGCTGAAGGATACTTGGAACCCTGTGGAGGGCTCTAGCTTTCCCTTTGGCGATGAGGGCTCTGGGATGCCTCCTGCAGGGCACAGGACACGTTCCCTTTCTCTAGGAACCCTCTCTCGTCGCTCCACACAGGCCTTCCAGAAGTGAAGCCCACACAGGCAGCCACACTCTCCCGCAGGAAACTTGGACGCTGCACGTAGCCTGCTCTCCAGCGGGGGAAAGAGGGCTTTCTTTGCTCACTAGGTCACCGGCATCAGAGTGGCGCCCTGCAGAGTCCAGGTAGTTTCTGACAGAGGCCAAGAGTCTCAAGCGGCACCCTGCCCGTCCCTGTTAAGACGCCGTACCAGGGCAATTCTGCACGGGACGGGGAGACTAGCGTGACGTACTTAGTGCCTTGGGCTAGGCCTCGCCGTCCGTACGCCTTGCCAAAAGCTAGTGGGTGCTTCAGGGGAGCAGTGTGCCTTGGCCAGGCTGCTTCGAAAGGCAACTGTCTGCTTGGCGTAGGGAGACAGCAAGCAAGGGCTCCCATTCGAAAGCCCACCGAGAGGGTTGCTTCATTGCCGCCCAGGTTCAGCGCTGGCAACCACTGGCCGTACACCTCAAAGACCTGCCGGACCTGTGTTCGGGCGGCCGTTAGCAAGCTCGGACGTCTAGCTCTGCCACGAAGGAAGCAGTGTGTCGCCTTTCTCTCCGCCTTACGAGCTGTCCTCCGGAGGCCCAAGGTCCCTGGACGTTGTGAAGTCGCCCTTGGAAGAGACGTTCGCGATGCAGTCTTCCTCCACGGGAGGGGCCTAGGAGGCAGGAGGCCTAGGAGACCTGGAAAGCTCACTAGCGTGAAGGCCCTGCGTGGACTACGTTTTCACGGGAAAGGCTGCACGCCCAAGCTTGTGCATGCAGTCCCTGGGCCTCACTATGAGCCTGCCCGGCACAGTCGTGTTCCCTTCAGCACTGGCGCCTTGGCGATGCCTCCTGCAAGGACAGGCAAGCACCGTGTTGCTCTCAGGAGAGCGCCCTTTTCCTAACCACGGGGGGCACTCCAGCACTGAAGACTGACAGCAGCCCTCTGCTTTCCGGCAGCTTTGAGGCTGGGGCTGCCCTTTGTTGCTGAGAATTGCCACTGTTCGCAGAGCTTCCGAATCCGAAACTTCAAAACTGCCCTAGTGCGTTTAGTTGCAGGCGAGCGAAAAGAGACCGAAGGAGCACTCTGGCACTTCCCCGGTTTCATCTCCCAGCAGGGAGTTGTGCAGTGTGTGAGGAGTCTACGGGACTTCAGGCTCCAGGAAGGTTACGTGTCCTCGCGCCGTCTCTAAGCGTAGGAGAGTTCAGGGGAAGCTCTACCTCTTCGAGACAGCATGTCATGGCTAGTCTCTGCGTGGCCTAGAGAAAGGGCGGGTAAGTAAAAGGGTACCCGGAACGGACACCAGGAAAAGAGTGTTTTCCTTGCAGCTTCACGCTCTGCACTGCGTGCCCCTGGCATGGCACCGAAGGCCTGCGAGAGCTGTGTTCCGGAGGTCGCTTGAACGCTTGGGCCAGCTAGCTAGCTGGAGCAAAAGGGGAAGGTTCCCTTTCACTCTGCTTTCAAAGCGGTGATCCGGAGGCACTCGAGAGCCTAATGCTGCGCAGTCGCCCAGAATGGGGGATCCTGTGCGCAGCGTTCCTCTATGGGGCACGGGGAGGAGGAAAAGCACACTGGAGCTCCTGCCCCCACCTGCCCCAGAGTCAGTGCACAGCCCCTGCACTCCTCAATGCGTGGACGGGCTAGCTGAAGGATACTTGGAACCCTGTGGAGGGCTCTAGCTTTCCCTTTGGCGATGAGGGCTCTGGGATGCCTCCTGCAGGGCACAGGACACGTTCCCTTTCTCTAGGAACCCTCTCTCGTCGCTCCACACAGGCCTTCCAGAAGTGAAGCCCACACAGGCAGCCACACTCTCCCGCAGGAAACTTGGACGCTGCACGTAGCCTGCTCTCCAGCGGGGGAAAGAGGGCTTTCTTTGCTCACTAGGTCACCGGCATCAGAGTGGCGCCCTGCAGAGTCCAGGTAGTTTCTGACAGAGGCCAAGAGTCTCAAGCGGCACCCTGCCCGTCCCTGTTAAGACGCCGTACCAGGGCAATTCTGCACGGGACGGGGAGACTAGCGTGACGTACTTAGTGCCTTGGGCTAGGCCTCGCCGTCCGTACGCCTTGCCAAAAGCTAGTGGGTGCTTCAGGGGAGCAGTGTGCCTTGGCCAGGCTGCTTCGAAAGGCAACTGTCTGCTTGGCGTAGGGAGACAGCAAGCAAGGGCTCCCATTCGAAAGCCCACCGAGAGGGTTGCTTCATTGCCGCCCAGGTTCAGCGCTGGCAACCACTGGCCGTACACCTCAAAGACCTGCCGGACCTGTGTTCGGGCGGCCGTTAGCAAGCTCGGACGTCTAGCTCTGCCACGAAGGAAGCCGTGTGTCGCCTTTCTCTCCGCCTTACGAGCTGTCCTCCGGAGGCCCAAGGTCCCTGGACGTTGTGAAGTCGCCCTTGGAAGAGACGTTCGCGATGCAGTCTTCCTCCACGGGAGGGGCCTAGGAGGCAGGAGGCCTAGGAGACCTGGAAAGCTCACTAGCGTGAAGGCCCTGCGTGGACTACGTTTTCACGGGAAAGGCTGCACGCCCAAGCTTGTGCATGCAGTCCCTGGGCCTCACTATGAGCCTGCCCGGCACAGTCGTGTTCCCTTCAGCACTGGCGCCTTGGCGATGCCTCCTGCAAGGACAGGCAAGCACCGTGTTGCTCTCAGGAGAGCGCCCTTTTCCTAACCACGGGGGGCACTCCAGCACTGAAGACTGACAGCAGCCCTCTGCTTTCCGGCAGCTTTGAGGCTGGGGCTGCCCTTTGTTGCTGAGAATTGCCACTGTTCGCAGAGCTTCCGAATCCGAAACTTCAAAACTGCCCTAGTGCGTTTAGTTGCAGGCGAGCGAAAAGAGACCGAAGGAGCACTCTGGCACTTCCCCGGTTTCATCTCCCAGCAGGGAGTTGTGCAGTGTGTGAGGAGTCTACGGGACTTCAGGCTCCAGGAAGGTTACGTGTCCTCGCGCCGTCTCTAAGCGTAGGAGAGTTCAGGGGAAGCTCTACCTCTTCGAGACAGCATGTCATGGCTAGTCTCTGCGTGGCCTAGAGAAAGGGCGGGTAAGTAAAAGGGTACCCGGAACGGACACCAGGAAAAGAGTGTTTTCCTTGCAGCTTCACGCTCTGCACTGCGTGCCCCTGGCATGGCACCGAAGGCCTGCGAGAGCTGTGTTCCGGAGGTCGCTTGAACGCTTGGGCCAGCTAGCTAGCTGGAGCAAAAGGGGAAGGTTCCCTTTCACTCTGCTTTCAAAGCGGTGATCCGGAGGCACTCGAGAGCCTAATGCTGCGCAGTCGCCCAGAATGGGGGATCCTGTGCGCAGCGTTCCTCTATGGGGCACGGGGAGGAGGAAAAGCACACTGGAGCTCCTGCCCCCACCTGCCCCAGAGTCAGTGCACAGCCCCTGCACTCCTCAATGCGTGGACGGGCTAGCTGAAGGATACTTGGAACCCTGTGGAGGGCTCTAGCTTTCCCTTTGGCGATGAGGGCTCTGGGATGCCTCCTGCAGGGCACAGGACACGTTCCCTTTCTCTAGGAACCCTCTCTCGTCGCTCCACACAGGCCTTCCAGAAGTGAAGCCCACACAGGCAGCCACACTCTCCCGCAGGAAACTTGGACGCTGCACGTAGCCTGCTCTCCAGCGGGGGAAAGAGGGCTTTCTTTGCTCACTAGGTCACCGGCATCAGAGTGGCGCCCTGCAGAGTCCAGGTAGTTTCTGACAGAGGCCAAGAGTCTCAAGCGGCACCCTGCCCGTCCCTGTTAAGACGCCGTACCAGGGCAATTCTGCACGGGACGGGGAGACTAGCGTGACGTACTTAGTGCCTTGGGCTAGGCCTCGCCGTCCGTACGCCTTGCCAAAAGCTAGTGGGTGCTTCAGGGGAGCAGTGTGCCTTGGCCAGGCTGCTTCGAAAGGCAACTGTCTGCTTGGCGTAGGGAGACAGCAAGCAAGGGCTCCCATTCGAAAGCCCACCGAGAGGGTTGCTTCATTGCCGCCCAGGTTCAGCGCTGGCAACCACTGGCCGTACACCTCAAAGACCTGCCGGACCTGTGTTCGGGCGGCCGTTAGCAAGCTCGGACGTCTAGCTCTGCCACGAAGGAAGCAGTGTGTCGCCTTTCTCTCCGCCTTACGAGCTGTCCTCCGGAGGCCCAAGGTCCCTGGACGTTGTGAAGTCGCCCTTGGAAGAGACGTTCGCGATGCAGTCTTCCTCCACGGGAGGGGCCTAGGAGGCAGGAGGCCTAGGAGACCTGGAAAGCTCACTAGCGTGAAGGCCCTGCGTGGACTACGTTTTCACGGGAAAGGCTGCACGCCCAAGCTTGTGCATGCAGTCCCTGGGCCTCACTATGAGCCTGCCCGGCACAGTCGTGTTCCCTTCAGCACTGGCGCCTTGGCGATGCCTCCTGCAAGGACAGGCAAGCACCGTGTTGCTCTCAGGAGAGCGCCCTTTTCCTAACCACGGGGGGCACTCCAGCACTGAAGACTGACAGCAGCCCTCTGCTTTCCGGCAGCTTTGAGGCTGGGGCTGCCCTTTGTTGCTGAGAATTGCCACTGTTCGCAGAGCTTCCGAATCCGAAACTTCAAAACTGCCCTAGTGCGTTTAGTTGCAGGCGAGCGAAAAGAGACCGAAGGAGCACTCTGGCACTTCCCCGGTTTCATCTCCCAGCAGGGAGTTGTGCAGTGTGTGAGGAGTCTACGGGACTTCAGGCTCCAGGAAGGTTACGTGTCCTCGCGCCGTCTCTAAGCGTAGGAGAGTTCAGGGGAAGCTCTACCTCTTCGAGACAGCATGTCATGGCTAGTCTCTGCGTGGCCTAGAGAAAGGGCGGGTAAGTAAAAGGGTACCCGGAACGGACACCAGGAAAAGAGTGTTTTCCTTGCAGCTTCACGCTCTGCACTGCGTGCCCCTGGCATGGCACCGAAGGCCTGCGAGAGCTGTGTTCCGGAGGTCGCTTGAACGCTTGGGCCAGCTAGCTAGCTGGAGCAAAAGGGGAAGGTTCCCTTTCACTCTGCTTTCAAAGCGGTGATCCGGAGGCACTCGAGAGCCTAATGCTGCGCAGTCGCCCAGAATGGGGGATCCTGTGCGCAGCGTTCCTCTATGGGGCACGGGGAGGAGGAAAAGCACACTGGAGCTCCTGCCCCCACCTGCCCCAGAGTCAGTGCACAGCCCCTGCACTCCTCAATGCGTGGACGGGCTAGCTGAAGGATACTTGGAACCCTGTGGAGGGCTCTAGCTTTCCCTTTGGCGATGAGGGCTCTGGGATGCCTCCTGCAGGGCACAGGACACGTTCCCTTTCTCTAGGAACCCTCTCTCGTCGCTCCACACAGGCCTTCCAGAAGTGAAG
The DNA here is from genome assembly GCF_028564815.1 of Eubalaena glacialis. NCBI lineage: Eukaryota > Metazoa > Chordata > Mammalia > Artiodactyla > Balaenidae > Eubalaena > Eubalaena glacialis. The sequence continues at coordinate 42,857 of NW_026871539.1, read as the reverse complement.
CCCACACAGGCAGCCACACTCTCCCGCAGGAAACTTGGACGCTGCACGTAGCCTGCTCTCCAGCGGGGGAAAGAGGGCTTTCTTTGCTCACTAGGTCACCGGCATCAGAGTGGCGCCCTGCAGAGTCCAGGTAGTTTCTGACAGAGGCCAAGAGTCTCAAGCGGCACCCTGCCCGTCCCTGTTAAGACGCCGTACCAGGGCAATTCTGCACGGGACGGGGAGACTAGCGTGACGTACTTAGTGCCTTGGGCTAGGCCTCGCCGTCCGTACGCCTTGCCAAAAGCTAGTGGGTGCTTCAGGGGAGCAGTGTGCCTTGGCCAGGCTGCTTCGAAAGGCAACTGTCTGCTTGGCGTAGGGAGACAGCAAGCAAGGGCTCCCATTCGAAAGCCCACCGAGAGGGTTGCTTCATTGCCGCCCAGGTTCAGCGCTGGCAACCACTGGCCGTACACCTCAAAGACCTGCCGGACCTGTGTTCGGGCGGCCGTTAGCAAGCTCGGACGTCTAGCTCTGCCACGAAGGAAGCAGTGTGTCGCCTTTCTCTCCGCCTTACGAGCTGTCCTCCGGAGGCCCAAGGTCCCTGGACGTTGTGAAGTCGCCCTTGGAAGAGACGTTCGCGATGCAGTCTTCCTCCACGGGAGGGGCCTAGGAGGCAGGAGGCCTAGGAGACCTGGAAAGCTCACTAGCGTGAAGGCCCTGCGTGGACTACGTTTTCACGGGAAAGGCTGCACGCCCAAGCTTGTGCATGCAGTCCCTGGGCCTCACTATGAGCCTGCCCGGCACAGTCGTGTTCCCTTCAGCACTGGCGCCTTGGCGATGCCTCCTGCAAGGACAGGCAAGCACCGTGTTGCTCTCAGGAGAGCGCCCTTTTCCTAACCACGGGGGGCACTGCAGCACTGAAGACTGACAGCAGCCCTCTGCTTTCCGGCAGCTTTGAGGCTGGGGCTGCCCTTTGTTGCTGAGAATTGCCACTGTTCGCAGAGCTTCCGAATCCGAAACTTCAAAACTGCCCTAGTGCGTTTAGTTGCAGGCGAGCGAAAAGAGACCGAAGGAGCACTCTGGCACTTCCCCGGTTTCATCTCCCAGCAGGGAGTTGTGCAGTGTGTGAGGAGTCTACGGGACTTCAGGCTCCAGGAAGGTTACGTGTCCTCGCGCCGTCTCTAAGCGTAGGAGAGTTCAGGGGAAGCTCTACCTCTTCGAGACAGCATGTCATGGCTAGTCTCTGCGTGGCCTAGAGAAAGGGCGGGTAAGTAAAAGGGTACCCGGAACGGACACCAGGAAAAGAGTGTTTTCCTTGCAGCTTCACGCTCTGCACTGCGTGCCCCTGGCATGGCACCGAAGGCCTGCGAGAGCTGTGTTCCGGAGGTCGCTTGAACGCTTGGGCCAGCTAGCTAGCTGGAGCAAAAGGGGAAGGTTCCCTTTCACTCTGCTTTCAAAGCGGTGATCCGGAGGCACTCGAGAGCCTAATGCTGCGCAGTCGCCCAGAATGGGGGATCCTGTGCGCAGCGTTCCTCTATGGGGCACGGGGAGGAGGAAAAGCACACTGGAGCTCCTGCCCCCACCTGCCCCAGAGTCAGTGCACAGCCCCTGCACTCCTCAATGCGTGGACGGGCTAGCTGAAGGATACTTGGAACCCTGTGGAGGGCTCTAGCTTTCCCTTTGGCGATGAGGGCTCTGGGATGCCTCCTGCAGGGCACAGGACACGTTCCCTTTCTCTAGGAACCCTCTCTCGTCGCTCCACACAGGCCTTCCAGAAGTGAAGCCCACACAGGCAGCCACACTCTCCCGCAGGAAACTTGGACGCTGCACGTAGCCTGCTCTCCAGCGGGGGAAAGAGGGCTTTCTTTGCTCACTAGGTCACCGGCATCAGAGTGGCGCCCTGCAGAGTCCAGGTAGTTTCTGACAGAGGCCAAGAGTCTCAAGCGGCACCCTGCCCGTCCCTGTTAAGACGCCGTACCAGGGCAATTCTGCACGGGACGGGGAGACTAGCGTGACGTACTTAGTGCCTTGGGCTAGGCCTCGCCGTCCGTACGCCTTGCCAAAAGCTAGTGGGTGCTTCAGGGGAGCAGTGTGCCTTGGCCAGGCTGCTTCGAAAGGCAACTGTCTGCTTGGCGTAGGGAGACAGCAAGCAAGGGCTCCCATTCGAAAGCCCACCGAGAGGGTTGCTTCATTGCCGCCCAGGTTCAGCGCTGGCAACCACTGGCCGTACACCTCAAAGACCTGCCGGACCTGTGTTCGGGCGGCCGTTAGCAAGCTCGGACGTCTAGCTCTGCCACGAAGGAAGCAGTGTGTCGCCTTTCTCTCCGCCTTACGAGCTGTCCTCCGGAGGCCCAAGGTCCCTGGACGTTGTGAAGTCGCCCTTGGAAGAGACGTTCGCGATGCAGTCTTCCTCCACGGGAGGGGCCTAGGAGGCAGGAGGCCTAGGAGACCTGGAAAGCTCACTAGCGTGAAGGCCCTGCGTGGACTACGTTTTCACGGGAAAGGCTGCACGCCCAAGCTTGTGCATGCAGTCCCTGGGCCTCACTATGAGCCTGCCCGGCACAGTCGTGTTCCCTTCAGCACTGGCGCCTTGGCGATGCCTCCTGCAAGGACAGGCAAGCACCGTGTTGCTCTCAGGAGAGCGCCCTTTTCCTAACCACGGGGGGCACTCCAGCACTGAAGACTGACAGCAGCCCTCTGCTTTCCGGCAGCTTTGAGGCTGGGGCTGCCCTTTGTTGCTGAGAATTGCCACTGTTCGCAGAGCTTCCGAATCCGAAACTTCAAAACTGCCCTAGTGCGTTTAGTTGCAGGCGAGCGAAAAGAGACCGAAGGAGCACTCTGGCACTTCCCCGGTTTCATCTCCCAGCAGGGAGTTGTGCAGTGTGTGAGGAGTCTACGGGACTTCAGGCTCCAGGAAGGTTACGTGTCCTCGCGCCGTCTCTAAGCGTAGGAGAGTTCAGGGGAAGCTCTACCTCTTCGAGACAGCATGTCATGGCTAGTCTCTGCGTGGCCTAGAGAAAGGGCGGGTAAGTAAAAGGGTACCCGGAACGGACACCAGGAAAAGAGTGTTTTCCTTGCAGCTTCACGCTCTGCACTGCGTGCCCCTGGCATGGCACCGAAGGCCTGCGAGAGCTGTGTTCCGGAGGTCGCTTGAACGCTTGGGCCAGCTAGCTAGCTGGAGCAAAAGGGGAAGGTTCCCTTTCACTCTGCTTTCAAAGCGGTGATCCGGAGGCACTCGAGAGCCTAATGCTGCGCAGTCGCCCAGAATGGGGGATCCTGTGCGCAGCGTTCCTCTATGGGGCACGGGGAGGAGGAAAAGCACACTGGAGCTCCTGCCCCCACCTGCCCCAGAGTCAGTGCACAGCCCCTGCACTCCTCAATGCGTGGACGGGCTAGCTGAAGGATACTTGGAACCCTGTGGAGGGCTCTAGCTTTCCCTTTGGCGATGAGGGCTCTGGGATGCCTCCTGCAGGGCACAGGACACGTTCCCTTTCTCTAGGAACCCTCTCTCGTCGCTCCACACAGGCCTTCCAGAAGTGAAGCCCACACAGGCAGCCACACTCTCCCGCAGGAAACTTGGACGCTGCACGTAGCCTGCTCTCCAGCGGGGGAAAGAGGGCTTTCTTTGCTCACTAGGTCACCGGCATCAGAGTGGCGCCCTGCAGAGTCCAGGTAGTTTCTGACAGAGGCCAAGAGTCTCAAGCGGCACCCTGCCCGTCCCTGTTAAGACGCCGTACCAGGGCAATTCTGCACGGGACGGGGAGACTAGCGTGACGTACTTAGTGCCTTGGGCTAGGCCTCGCCGTCCGTACGCCTTGCCAAAAGCTAGTGGGTGCTTCAGGGGAGCAGTGTGCCTTGGCCAGGCTGCTTCGAAAGGCAACTGTCTGCTTGGCGTAGGGAGACAGCAAGCAAGGGCTCCCATTCGAAAGCCCACCGAGAGGGTTGCTTCATTGCCGCCCAGGTTCAGCGCTGGCAACCACTGGCCGTACACCTCAAAGACCTGCCGGACCTGTGTTCGGGCGGCCGTTAGCAAGCTCGGACGTCTAGCTCTGCCACGAAGGAAGCAGTGTGTCGCCTTTCTCTCCGCCTTACGAGCTGTCCTCCGGAGGCCCAAGGTCCCTGGACGTTGTGAAGTCGCCCTTGGAAGAGACGTTCGCGATGCAGTCTTCCTCCACGGGAGGGGCCTAGGAGGCAGGAGGCCTAGGAGACCTGGAAAGCTCACTAGCGTGAAGGCCCTGCGTGGACTACGTTTTCACGGGAAAGGCTGCACGCCCAAGCTTGTGCATGCAGTCCCTGGGCCTCACTATGAGCCTGCCCGGCACAGTCGTGTTCCCTTCAGCACTGGCGCCTTGGCGATGCCTCCTGCAAGGACAGGCAAGCACCGTGTTGCTCTCAGGAGAGCGCCCTTTTCCTAACCACGGGGGGCACTGCAGCACTGAAGACTGACAGCAGCCCTCTGCTTTCCGGCAGCTTTGAGGCTGGGGCTGCCCTTTGTTGCTGAGAATTGCCACTGTTCGCAGAGCTTCCGAATCCGAAACTTCAAAACTGCCCTAGTGCGTTTAGTTGCAGGCGAGCGAAAAGAGACCGAAGGAGCACTCTGGCACTTCCCCGGTTTCATCTCCCAGCAGGGAGTTGTGCAGTGTGTGAGGAGTCTACGGGACTTCAGGCTCCAGGAAGGTTACGTGTCCTCGCGCCGTCTCTAAGCGTAGGAGAGTTCAGGGGAAGCTCTACCTCTTCGAGACAGCATGTCATGGCTAGTCTCTGCGTGGCCTAGAGAAAGGGCGGGTAAGTAAAAGGGTACCCGGAACGGACACCAGGAAAAGAGTGTTTTCCTTGCAGCTTCACGCTCTGCACTGCGTGCCCCTGGCATGGCACCGAAGGCCTGCGAGAGCTGTGTTCCGGAGGTCGCTTGAACGCTTGGGCCAGCTAGCTAGCTGGAGCAAAAGGGGAAGGTTCCCTTTCACTCTGCTTTCAAAGCGGTGATCCGGAGGCACTCGAGAGCCTAATGCTGCGCAGTCGCCCAGAATGGGGGATCCTGTGCGCAGCGTTCCTCTATGGGGCACGGGGAGGAGGAAAAGCACACTGGAGCTCCTGCCCCCACCTGCCCCAGAGTCAGTGCACAGCCCCTGCACTCCTCAATGCGTGGACGGGCTAGCTGAAGGATACTTGGAACCCTGTGGAGGGCTCTAGCTTTCCCTTTGGCGATGAGGGCTCTGGGATGCCTCCTGCAGGGCACAGGACACGTTCCCTTTCTCTAGGAACCCTCTCTCGTCGCTCCACACAGGCCTTCCAGAAGTGAAGCCCACACAGGCAGCCACACTCTCCCGCAGGAAACTTGGACGCTGCACGTAGCCTGCTCTCCAGCGGGGGAAAGAGGGCTTTCTTTGCTCACTAGGTCACCGGCATCAGAGTGGCGCCCTGCAGAGTCCAGGTAGTTTCTGACAGAGGCCAAGAGTCTCAAGCGGCACCCTGCCCGTCCCTGTTAAGACGCCGTACCAGGGCAATTCTGCACGGGACGGGGAGACTAGCGTGACGTACTTAGTGCCTTGGGCTAGGCCTCGCCGTCCGTACGCCTTGCCAAAAGCTAGTGGGTGCTTCAGGGGAGCAGTGTGCCTTGGCCAGGCTGCTTCGAAAGGCAACTGTCTGCTTGGCGTAGGGAGACAGCAAGCAAGGGCTCCCATTCGAAAGCCCACCGAGAGGGTTGCTTCATTGCCGCCCAGGTTCAGCGCTGGCAACCACTGGCCGTACACCTCAAAGACCTGCCGGACCTGTGTTCGGGCGGCCGTTAGCAAGCTCGGACGTCTAGCTCTGCCACGAAGGAAGCAGTGTGTCGCCTTTCTCTCCGCCTTACGAGCTGTCCTCCGGAGGCCCAAGGTCCCTGGACGTTGTGAAGTCGCCCTTGGAAGAGACGTTCGCGATGCAGTCTTCCTCCACGGGAGGGGCCTAGGAGGCAGGAGGCCTAGGAGACCTGGAAAGCTCACTAGCGTGAAGGCCCTGCGTGGACTACGTTTTCACGGGAAAGGCTGCACGCCCAAGCTTGTGCATGCAGTCCCTGGGCCTCACTATGAGCCTGCCCGGCACAGTCGTGTTCCCTTCAGCACTGGCGCCTTGGCGATGCCTCCTGCAAGGACAGGCAAGCACCGTGTTGCTCTCAGGAGAGCGCCCTTTTCCTAACCACGGGGGGCACTCCAGCACTGAAGACTGACAGCAGCCCTCTGCTTTCCGGCAGCTTTGAGGCTGGGGCTGCCCTTTGTTGCTGAGAATTGCCACTGTTCGCAGAGCTTCCGAATCCGAAACTTCAAAACTGCCCTAGTGCGTTTAGTTGCAGGCGAGCGAAAAGAGACCGAAGGAGCACTCTGGCACTTCCCCGGTTTCATCTCCCAGCAGGGAGTTGTGCAGTGTGTGAGGAGTCTACGGGACTTCAGGCTCCAGGAAGGTTACGTGTCCTCGCGCCGTCTCTAAGCGTAGGAGAGTTCAGGGGAAGCTCTACCTCTTCGAGACAGCATGTCATGGCTAGTCTCTGCGTGGCCTAGAGAAAGGGCGGGTAAGTAAAAGGGTACCCGGAACGGACACCAGGAAAAGAGTGTTTTCCTTGCAGCTTCACGCTCTGCACTGCGTGCCCCTGGCATGGCACCGAAGGCCTGCGAGAGCTGTGTTCCGGAGGTCGCTTGAACGCTTGGGCCAGCTAGCTAGCTGGAGCAAAAGGGGAAGGTTCCCTTTCACTCTGCTTTCAAAGCGGTGATCCGGAGGCACTCGAGAGCCTAATGCTGCGCAGTCGCCCAGAATGGGGGATCCTGTGCGCAGCGTTCCTCTATGGGGCACGGGGAGGAGGAAAAGCACACTGGAGCTCCTGCCCCCACCTGCCCCAGAGTCAGTGCACAGCCCCTGCACTCCTCAATGCGTGGACGGGCTAGCTGAAGGATACTTGGAACCCTGTGGAGGGCTCTAGCTTTCCCTTTGGCGATGAGGGCTCTGGGATGCCTCCTGCAGGGCACAGGACACGTTCCCTTTCTCTAGGAACCCTCTCTCGTCGCTCCACACAGGCCTTCCAGAAGTGAAGCCCACACAGGCAGCCACACTCTCCCGCAGGAAACTTGGACGCTGCACGTAGCCTGCTCTCCAGCGGGGGAAAGAGGGCTTTCTTTGCTCACTAGGTCACCGGCATCAGAGTGGCGCCCTGCAGAGTCCAGGTAGTTTCTGACAGAGGCCAAGAGTCTCAAGCGGCACCCTGCCCGTCCCTGTTAAGACGCCGTACCAGGGCAATTCTGCACGGGACGGGGAGACTAGCGTGACGTACTTAGTGCCTTGGGCTAGGCCTCGCCGTCCGTACGCCTTGCCAAAAGCTAGTGGGTGCTTCAGGGGAGCAGTGTGCCTTGGCCAGGCTGCTTCGAAAGGCAACTGTCTGCTTGGCGTAGGGAGACAGCAAGCAAGGGCTCCCATTCGAAAGCCCACCGAGAGGGTTGCTTCATTGCCGCCCAGGTTCAGCGCTGGCAACCACTGGCCGTACACCTCAAAGACCTGCCGGACCTGTGTTCGGGCGGCCGTTAGCAAGCTCGGACGTCTAGCTCTGCCACGAAGGAAGCAGTGTGTCGCCTTTCTCTCCGCCTTACGAGCTGTCCTCCGGAGGCCCAAGGTCCCTGGACGTTGTGAAGTCGCCCTTGGAAGAGACGTTCGCGATGCAGTCTTCCTCCACGGGAGGGGCCTAGGAGGCAGGAGGCCTAGGAGACCTGGAAAGCTCACTAGCGTGAAGGCCCTGCGTGGACTACGTTTTCACGGGAAAGGCTGCACGCCCAAGCTTGTGCATGCAGTCCCTGGGCCTCACTATGAGCCTGCCCGGCACAGTCGTGTTCCCTTCAGCACTGGCGCCTTGGCGATGCCTCCTGCAAGGACAGGCAAGCACCGTGTTGCTCTCAGGAGAGCGCCCTTTTCCTAACCACGGGGGGCACTGCAGCACTGAAGACTGACAGCAGCCCTCTGCTTTCCGGCAGCTTTGAGGCTGGGGCTGCCCTTTGTTGCTGAGAATTGCCACTGTTCGCAGAGCTTCCGAATCCGAAACTTCAAAACTGCCCTAGTGCGTTTAGTTGCAGGCGAGCGAAAAGAGACCGAAGGAGCACTCTGGCACTTCCCCGGTTTCATCTCCCAGCAGGGAGTTGTGCAGTGTGTGAGGAGTCTACGGGACTTCAGGCTCCAGGAAGGTTACGTGTCCTCGCGCCGTCTCTAAGCGTAGGAGAGTTCAGGGGAAGCTCTACCTCTTCGAGACAGCATGTCATGGCTAGTCTCTGCGTGGCCTAGAGAAAGGGCGGGTAAGTAAAAGGGTACCCGGAACGGACACCAGGAAAAGAGTGTTTTCCTTGCAGCTTCACGCTCTGCACTGCGTGCCCCTGGCATGGCACCGAAGGCCTGCGAGAGCTGTGTTCCGGAGGTCGCTTGAACGCTTGGGCCAGCTAGCTAGCTGGAGCAAAAGGGGAAGGTTCCCTTTCACTCTGCTTTCAAAGCGGTGATCCGGAGGCACTCGAGAGCCTAATGCTGCGCAGTCGCCCAGAATGGGGGATCCTGTGCGCAGCGTTCCTCTATGGGGCACGGGGAGGAGGAAAAGCACACTGGAGCTCCTGCCCCCACCTGCCCCAGAGTCAGTGCACAGCCCCTGCACTCCTCAATGCGTGGACGGGCTAGCTGAAGGATACTTGGAACCCTGTGGAGGGCTCTAGCTTTCCCTTTGGCGATGAGGGCTCTGGGATGCCTCCTGCAGGGCACAGGACACGTTCCCTTTCTCTAGGAACCCTCTCTCGTCGCTCCACACAGGCCTTCCAGAAGTGAAGCCCACACAGGCAGCCACACTCTCCCGCAGGAAACTTGGACGCTGCACGTAGCCTGCTCTCCAGCGGGGGAAAGAGGGCTTTCTTTGCTCACTAGGTCACCGGCATCAGAGTGGCGCCCTGCAGAGTCCAGGTAGTTTCTGACAGAGGCCAAGAGTCTCAAGCGGCACCCTGCCCGTCCCTGTTAAGACGCCGTACCAGGGCAATTCTGCACGGGACGGGGAGACTAGCGTGACGTACTTAGTGCCTTGGGCTAGGCCTCGCCGTCCGTACGCCTTGCCAAAAGCTAGTGGGTGCTTCAGGGGAGCAGTGTGCCTTGGCCAGGCTGCTTCGAAAGGCAACTGTCTGCTTGGCGTAGGGAGACAGCAAGCAAGGGCTCCCATTCGAAAGCCCACCGAGAGGGTTGCTTCATTGCCGCCCAGGTTCAGCGCTGGCAACCACTGGCCGTACACCTCAAAGACCTGCCGGACCTGTGTTCGGGCGGCCGTTAGCAAGCTCGGACGTCTAGCTCTGCCACGAAGGAAGCAGTGTGTCGCCTTTCTCTCCGCCTTACGAGCTGTCCTCCGGAGGCCCAAGGTCCCTGGACGTTGTGAAGTCGCCCTTGGAAGAGACGTTCGCGATGCAGTCTTCCTCCACGGGAGGGGCCTAGGAGGCAGGAGGCCTAGGAGACCTGGAAAGCTCACTAGCGTGAAGGCCCTGCGTGGACTACGTTTTCACGGGAAAGGCTGCACGCCCAAGCTTGTGCATGCAGTCCCTGGGCCTCACTATGAGCCTGCCCGGCACAGTCGTGTTCCCTTCAGCACTGGCGCCTTGGCGATGCCTCCTGCAAGGACAGGCAAGCACCGTGTTGCTCTCAGGAGAGCGCCCTTTTCCTAACCACGGGGGGCACTCCAGCACTGAAGACTGACAGCAGCCCTCTGCTTTCCGGCAGCTTTGAGGCTGGGGCTGCCCTTTGTTGCTGAGAATTGCCACTGTTCGCAGAGCTTCCGAATCCGAAACTTCAAAACTGCCCTAGTGCGTTTAGTTGCAGGCGAGCGAAAAGAGACCGAAGGAGCACTCTGGCACTTCCCCGGTTTCATCTCCCAGCAGGGAGTTGTGCAGTGTGTGAGGAGTCTACGGGACTTCAGGCTCCAGGAAGGTTACGTGTCCTCGCGCCGTCTCTAAGCGTAGGAGAGTTCAGGGGAAGCTCTACCTCTTCGAGACAGCATGTCATGGCTAGTCTCTGCGTGGCCTAGAGAAAGGGCGGGTAAGTAAAAGGGTACCCGGAACGGACACCAGGAAAAGAGTGTTTTCCTTGCAGCTTCACGCTCTGCACTGCGTGCCCCTGGCATGGCACCGAAGGCCTGCGAGAGCTGTGTTCCGGAGGTCGCTTGAACGCTTGGGCCAGCTAGCTAGCTGGAGCAAAAGGGGAAGGTTCCCTTTCACTCTGCTTTCAAAGCGGTGATCCGGAGGCACTCGAGAGCCTAATGCTGCGCAGTCGCCCAGAATGGGGGATCCTGTGCGCAGCGTTCCTCTATGGGGCACGGGGAGGAGGAAAAGCACACTGGAGCTCCTGCCCCCACCTGCCCCAGAGTCAGTGCACAGCCCCTGCACTCCTCAATGCGTGGACGGGCTAGCTGAAGGATACTTGGAACCCTGTGGAGGGCTCTAGCTTTCCCTTTGGCGATGAGGGCTCTGGGATGCCTCCTGCAGGGCACAGGACACGTTCCCTTTCTCTAGGAACCCTCTCTCGTCGCTCCACACAGGCCTTCCAGAAGTGAAGCCCACACAGGCAGCCACACTCTCCCGCAGGAAACTTGGACGCTGCACGTAGCCTGCTCTCCAGCGGGGGAAAGAGGGCTTTCTTTGCTCACTAGGTCACCGGCATCAGAGTGGCGCCCTGCAGAGTCCAGGTAGTTTCTGACAGAGGCCAAGAGTCTCAAGCGGCACCCTGCCCGTCCCTGTTAAGACGCCGTACCAGGGCAATTCTGCACGGGACGGGGAGACTAGCGTGACGTACTTAGTGCCTTGGGCTAGGCCTCGCCGTCCGTACGCCTTGCCAAAAGCTAGTGGGTGCTTCAGGGGAGCAGTGTGCCTTGGCCAGGCTGCTTCGAAAGGCAACTGTCTGCTTGGCGTAGGGAGACAGCAAGCAAGGGCTCCCATTCGAAAGCCCACCGAGAGGGTTGCTTCATTGCCGCCCAGGTTCAGCGCTGGCAACCACTGGCCGTACACCTCAAAGACCTGCCGGACCTGTGTTCGGGCGGCCGTTAGCAAGCTCGGACGTCTAGCTCTGCCACGAAGGAAGCAGTGTGTCGCCTTTCTCTCCGCCTTACGAGCTGTCCTCCGGAGGCCCAAGGTCCCTGGACGTTGTGAAGTCGCCCTTGGAAGAGACGTTCGCGATGCAGTCTTCCTCCACGGGAGGGGCCTAGGAGGCAGGAGGCCTAGGAGACCTGGAAAGCTCACTAGCGTGAAGGCCCTGCGTGGACTACGTTTTCACGGGAAATGCTGCACGCCCAAGCTTGTGCATGCAGTCCCTGGGCCTCACTATGAGCCTGCCCGGCACAGTCGTGTTCCCTTCAGCACTGGCGCCTTGGCGATGCCTCCTGCAAGGACAGGCAAGCACCGTGTTGCTCTCAGGAGAGCGCCCTTTTCCTAACCACGGGGGGCACTCCAGCACTGAAGACTGACAGCAGCCCTCTGCTTTCCGGCAGCTTTGAGGCTGGGGCTGCCCTTTGTTGCTGAGAATTGCCACTGTTCGCAGAGCTTCCGAATCCGAAACTTCAAAACTGCCCTAGTGCGTTTAGTTGCAGGCGAGCGAAAAGAGACCGAAGGAGCACTCTGGCACTTCCCCGGTTTCATCTCCCAGCAGGGAGTTGTGCAGTGTGTGAGGAGTCTACGGGACTTCAGGCTCCAGGAAGGTTACGTGTCCTCGCGCCGTCTCTAAGCGTAGGAGAGTTCAGGGGAAGCTCTACCTCTTCGAGACAGCATGTCATGGCTAGTCTCTGCGTGGCCTAGAGAAAGGGCGGGTAAGTAAAAGGGTACCCGGAACGGACACCAGGAAAAGAGTGTTTTCCTTGCAGCTTCACGCTCTGCACTGCGTGCCCCTGGCATGGCACCGAAGGCCTGCGAGAGCTGTGTTCCGGAGGTCGCTTGAATGCTTGGGCCAGCTAGCTAGCTGGAGCAAAAGGGGAAGGTTCCCTTTCACTCTGCTTTCAAAGCGGTGATCCGGAGGCACTCGAGAGCCTAATGCTGCGCAGTCGCCCAGAATGGGGGATCCTGTGCGCAGCGTTCCTCTATGGGGCACGGGGAGGAGGAAAAGCACACTGGAGCTCCTGCCCCCACCTGCCCCAGAGTCAGTGCACAGCCCCTGCACTCCTCAATGCGTGGACGGGCTAGCTGAAGGATACTTGGAACCCTGTGGAGGGCTCTAGCTTTCCCTTTGGCGATGAGGGCTCTGGGATGCCTCCTGCAGGGCACAGGACACGTTCCCTTTCTCTAGGAACCCTCTCTCGTCGCTCCACACAGGCCTTCCAGAAGTGAAGCCCACACAGGCAGCCACACTCTCCCGCAGGAAACTTGGACGCTGCACGTAGCCTGCTCTCCAGCGGGGGAAAGAGGGCTTTCTTTGCTCACTAGGTCACCGGCATCAGAGTGGCGCCCTGCAGAGTCCAGGTAGTTTCTGACAGAGGCCAAGAGTCTCAAGCGGCACCCTGCCCGTCCCTGTTAAGACGCCGTACCAGGGCAATTCTGCACGGGACGGGGAGACTAGCGTGACGTACTTAGTGCCTTGGGCTAGGCCTCGCCGTCCGTACGCCTTGCCAAAAGCTAGTGGGTGCTTCAGGGGAGCAGTGTGCCTTGGCCAGGCTGCTTCGAAAGGCAACTGTCTGCTTGGCGTAGGGAGACAGCAAGCAAGGGCTCCCATTCGAAAGCCCACCGAGAGGGTTGCTTCATTGCCGCCCAGGTTCAGCGCTGGCAACCACTGGCCGTACACCTCAAAGACCTGCCGGACCTGTGTTCGGGCGGCCGTTAGCAAGCTCGGACGTCTAGCTCTGCCACGAAGGAAGCAGTGTGTCGCCTTTCTCTCCGCCTTACGAGCTGTCCTCCGGAGGCCCAAGGTCCCTGGACGTTGTGAAGTCGCCCTTGGAAGAGACGTTCGCGATGCAGTCTTCCTCCACGGGAGGGGCCTAGGAGGCAGGAGGCCTAGGAGACCTGGAAAGCTCACTAGCGTGAAGGCCCTGCGTGGACTACGTTTTCACGGGAAATGCTGCACGCCCAAGCTTGTGCATGCAGTCCCTGGGCCTCACTATGAGCCTGCCCGGCACAGTCGTGTTCCCTTTAGCACTGGCGCCTTGGCGATGCCTCCTGCAAGGACAGGCAAGCACCGTGTTGCTCTCAGGAGAGCGCCCTTTTCCTAACCACGGGGGGCACTGCAGCACTGAAGACTGACAGCAGCCCTCTGCTTTCCGGCAGCTTTGAGGCTGGGGCTGCCCTTTGTTGCTGAGAATTGCCACTGTTCGCAGAGCTTCCGAATCCGAAACTTCAAAACTGCCCTAGTGCGTTTAGTTGCAGGCGAGCGAAAAGAGACCGAAGGAGCACTCTGGCACTTCCCCGGTTTCATCTCCCAGCAGGGAGTTGTGCAGTGTGTGAGGAGTCTACGGGACTTCAGGCTCCAGGAAGGTTACGTGTCCTCGCGCCGTCTCTAAGCGTAGGAGAGTTCAGGGGAAGCTCTACCTCTTCGAGACAGCATGTCATGGCTAGTCTCTGCGTGGCCTAGAGAAAGGGCGGGTAAGTAAAAGGGTACCCGGAACGGACACCAGGAAAAGAGTGTTTTCCTTGCAGCTTCACGCTCTGCACTGCGTGCCCCTGGCATGGCACCGAAGGCCTGCGAGAGCTGTGTTCCGGAGGTCGCTTGAATGCTTGGGCCAGCTAGCTAGCTGGAGCAAAAGGGGAAGGTTCCCTTTCACTCTGCTTTCAAAGCGGTGATCCGGAGGCACTCGAGAGCCTAATGCTGCGCAGTCGCCCAGAATGGGGGATCCTGTGCGCAGCGTTCCTCTATGGGGCACGGGGAGGAGGAAAAGCACACTGGAGCTCCTGCCCCCACCTGCCCCAGAGTCAGTGCACAGCCCCTGCACTCCTCAATGCGTGGACGGGCTAGCTGAAGGATACTTGGAACCCTGTGGAGGGCTCTAGCTTTCCCTTTGGCGATGAGGGCTCTGGGATGCCTCCTGCAGGGCACAGGACACGTTCCCTTTCTCTAGGAACCCTCTCTCGTCGCTCCACACAGGCCTTCCAGAAGTGAAGCCCACACAGGCAGCCACACTCTCCCGCAGGAAACTTGGACGCTGCACGTAGCCTGCTCTCCAGCGGGGGAAAGAGGGCTTTCTTTGCTCACTAGGTCACCGGCATCAGAGTGGCGCCCTGCAGAGTCCAGGTAGTTTCTGACAGAGGCCAAGAGTCTCAAGCGGCACCCTGCCCGTCCCTGTTAAGACGCCGTACCAGGGCAATTCTGCACGGGACGGGGAGACTAGCGTGACGTACTTAGTGCCTTGGGCTAGGCCTCGCCGTCCGTACGCCTTGCCAAAAGCTAGTGGGTGCTTCAGGGGAGCAGTGTGCCTTGGCCAGGCTGCTTCGAAAGGCAACTGTCTGCTTGGCGTAGGGAGACAGCAAGCAAGGGCTCCCATTCGAAAGCCCACCGAGAGGGTTGCTTCATTGCCGCCCAGGTTCAGCGCTGGCAACCACTGGCCGTACACCTCAAAGACCTGCCGGACCTGTGTTCGGGCGGCCGTTAGCAAGCTCGGACGTCTAGCTCTGCCACGAAGGAAGCAGTGTGTCGCCTTTCTCTCCGCCTTACGAGCTGTCCTCCGGAGGCCCAAGGTCCCTGGACGTTGTGAAGTCGCCCTTGGAAGAGACGTTCGCGATGCAGTCTTCCTCCACGGGAGGGGCCTAGGAGGCAGGAGGCCTAGGAGACCTGGAAAGCTCACTAGCGTGAAGGCCCTGCGTGGACTACGTTTTCACGGGAAATGCTGCACGCCCAAGCTTGTGCATGCAGTCCCTGGGCCTCACTATGAGCCTGCCCGGCACAGTCGTGTTCCCTTTAGCACTGGCGCCTTGGCGATGCCTCCTGCAAGGACAGGCAAGCACCGTGTTGCTCTCAGGAGAGCGCCCTTTTCCTAACCACGGGGGGCACTGCAGCACTGAAGACTGACAGCAGCCCTCTGCTTTCCGGCAGCTTTGAGGCTGGGGCTGCCCTTTGTTGCTGAGAATTGCCACTGTTCGCAGAGCTTCCGAATCCGAAACTTCAAAACTGCCCTAGTGCGTTTAGTTGCAGGCGAGCGAAAAGAGACCGAAGGAGCACTCTGGCACTTCCCCGGTTTCATCTCCCAGCAGGGAGTTGTGCAGTGTGTGAGGAGTCTACGGGACTTCAGGCTCCAGGAAGGTTACGTGTCCTCGCGCCGTCTCTAAGCGTAGGAGAGTTCAGGGGAAGCTCTACCTCTTCGAGACAGCATGTCATGGCTAGTCTCTGCGTGGCCTAGAGAAAGGGCGGGTAAGTAAAAGGGTACCCGGAACGGACACCAGGAAAAGAGTGTTTTCCTTGCAGCTTCACGCTCTGCACTGCGTGCCCCTGGCATGGCACCGAAGGCCTGCGAGAGCTGTGTTCCGGAGGTCGCTTGAATGCTTGGGCCAGCTAGCTAGCTGGAGCAAAAGGGGAAGGTTCCCTTTCACTCTGCTTTCAAAGCGGTGATCCGGAGGCACTCGAGAGCCTAATGCTGCGCAGTCGCCCAGAATGGGGGATCCTGTGCGCAGCGTTCCTCTATGGGGCACGGGGAGGAGGAAAAGCACACTGGAGCTCCTGCCCCCACCTGCCCCAGAGTCAGTGCACAGCCCCTGCACTCCTCAATGCGTGGACGGGCTAGCTGAAGGATACTTGGAACCCTGTGGAGGGCTCTAGCTTTCCCTTTGGCGATGAGGGCTCTGGGATGCCTCCTGCAGGGCACAGGACACGTTCCCTTTCTCTAGGAACCCTCTCTCGTCGCTCCACACAGGCCTTCCAGAAGTGAAGCCCACACAGGCAGCCACACTCTCCCGCAGGAAACTTGGACGCTGCACGTAGCCTGCTCTCCAGCGGGGGAAAGAGGGCTTTCTTTGCTCACTAGGTCACCGGCATCAGAGTGGCGCCCTGCAGAGTCCAGGTAGTTTCTGACAGAGGCCAAGAGTCTCAAGCGGCACCCTGCCCGTCCCTGTTAAGACGCCGTACCAGGGCAATTCTGCACGGGACGGGGAGACTAGCGTGACGTACTTAGTGCCTTGGGCTAGGCCTCGCCGTCCGTACGCCTTGCCAAAAGCTAGTGGGTGCTTCAGGGGAGCAGTGTGCCTTGGCCAGGCTGCTTCGAAAGGCAACTGTCTGCTTGGCGTAGGGAGACAGCAAGCAAGGGCTCCCATTCGAAAGCCCACCGAGAGGGTTGCTTCATTGCCGCCCAGGTTCAGCGCTGGCAACCACTGGCCGTACACCTCAAAGACCTGCCGGACCTGTGTTCGGGCGGCCGTTAGCAAGCTCGGACGTCTAGCTCTGCCACGAAGGAAGCAGTGTGTCGCCTTTCTCTCCGCCTTACGAGCTGTCCTCCGGAGGCCCAAGGTCCCTGGACGTTGTGAAGTCGCCCTTGGAAGAGACGTTCGCGATGCAGTCTTCCTCCACGGGAGGGGCCTAGGAGGCAGGAGGCCTAGGAGACCTGGAAAGCTCACTAGCGTGAAGGCCCTGCGTGGACTACGTTTTCACGGGAAATGCTGCACGCCCAAGCTTGTGCATGCAGTCCCTGGGCCTCACTATGAGCCTGCCCGGCACAGTCGTGTTCCCTTTAGCACTGGCGCCTTGGCGATGCCTCCTGCAAGGACAGGCAAGCACCGTGTTGCTCTCAGGAGAGCGCCCTTTTCCTAACCACGGGGGGCACTCCAGCACTGAAGACTGACAGCAGCCCTCTGCTTTCCGGCAGCTTTGAGGCTGGGGCTGCCCTTTGTTGCTGAGAATTGCCACTGTTCGCAGAGCTTCCGAATCCGAAACTTCAAAACTGCCCTAGTGCGTTTAGTTGCAGGCGAGCGAAAAGAGACCGAAGGAGCACTCTGGCACTTCCCCGGTTTCATCTCCCAGCAGGGAGTTGTGCAGTGTGTGAGGAGTCTACGGGACTTCAGGCTCCAGGAAGGTTACGTGTCCTCGCGCCGTCTCTCAGCGTAGGAGAGTTCAGGGGAAGCTCTACCTCTTCGAGACAGCATGTCATGGCTAGTCTCTGCGTGGCCTAGAGAAAGGGCGGGTAAGTAAAAGGGTACCCGGAACGGACACCAGGAAAAGAGTGTTTTCCTTGCAGCTTCACGCTCTGCACTGCGTGCCCCTGGCATGGCACCGAAGGCCTGCGAGAGCTGTGTTCCGGAGGTCGCTTGAATGCTTGGGCCAGCTAGCTAGCTGGAGCAAAAGGGGAAGGTTCCCTTTCACTCTGCTTTCAAAGCGGTGATCCGGAGGCACTCGAGAGCCTAATGCTGCGCAGTCGCCCAGAATGGGGGATCCTGTGCGCAGCGTTCCTCTATGGGGCACGGGGAGGAGGAAAAGCACACTGGAGCTCCTGCCCCCACCTGCCCCAGAGTCAGTGCACAGCCCCTGCACTCCTCAATGCGTGGACGGGCTAGCTGAAGGATACTTGGAACCCTGTGGAGGGCTCTAGCTTTCCCTTTGGCGATGAGGGCTCTGGGATGCCTCCTGCAGGGCACAGGACACGTTCCCTTTCTCTAGGAACCCTCTCTCGTCGCTCCACACAGGCCTTCCAGAAGTGAAGCCCACACAGGCAGCCACACTCTCCCGCAGGAAACTTGGACGCTGCACGTAGCCTGCTCTCCAGCGGGGGAAAGAGGGCTTTCTTTGCTCACTAGGTCACCGGCATCAGAGTGGCGCCCTGCAGAGTCCAGGTAGTTTCTGACAGAGGCCAAGAGTCTCAAGCGGCACCCTGCCCGTCCCTGTTAAGACGCCGTACCAGGGCAATTCTGCACGGGACGGGGAGACTAGCGTGACGTACTTAGTGCCTTGGGCTAGGCCTCGCCGTCCGTACGCCTTGCCAAAAGCTAGTGGGTGCTTCAGGGGAGCAGTGTGCCTTGGCCAGGCTGCTTCGAAAGGCAACTGTCTGCTTGGCGTAGGGAGACAGCAAGCAAGGGCTCCCATTCGAAAGCCCACCGAGAGGGTTGCTTCATTGCCGCCCAGGTTCAGCGCTGGCAACCACTGGCCGTACACCTCAAAGACCTGCCGGACCTGTGTTCGGGCGGCCGTTAGCAAGCTCGGACGTCTAGCTCTGCCACGAAGGAAGCAGTGTGTCGCCTTTCTCTCCGCCTTACGAGCTGTCCTCCGGAGGCCCAAGGTCCCTGGACGTTGTGAAGTCGCCCTTGGAAGAGACGTTCGCGATGCAGTCTTCCTCCACGGGAGGGGCCTAGGAGGCAGGAGGCCTAGGAGACCTGGAAAGCTCACTAGCGTGAAGGCCCTGCGTGGACTACGTTTTCACGGGAAATGCTGCACGCCCAAGCTTGTGCATGCAGTCCCTGGGCCTCACTATGAGCCTGCCCGGCACAGTCGTGTTCCCTTTAGCACTGGCGCCTTGGCGATGCCTCCTGCAAGGACAGGCAAGCACCGTGTTGCTCTCAGGAGAGCGCCCTTTTCCTAACCACGGGGGGCACTCCAGCACTGAAGACTGACAGCAGCCCTCTGCTTTCCGGCAGCTTTGAGGCTGGGGCTGCCCTTTGTTGCTGAGAATTGCCACTGTTCGCAGAGCTTCCGAATCCGAAACTTCAAAACTGCCCTAGTGCGTTTAGTTGCAGGCGAGCGAAAAGAGACCGAAGGAGCACTCTGGCACTTCCCCGGTTTCATCTCCCAGCAGGGAGTTGTGCAGTGTGTGAGGAGTCTACGGGACTTCAGGCTCCAGGAAGGTTACGTGTCCTCGCGCCGTCTCTCAGCGTAGGAGAGTTCAGGGGAAGCTCTACCTCTTCGAGACAGCATGTCATGGCTAGTCTCTGCGTGGCCTAGAGAAAGGGCGGGTAAGTAAAAGGGTACCCGGAACGGACACCAGGAAAAGAGTGTTTTCCTTGCAGCTTCACGCTCTGCACTGCGTGCCCC
Source organism: Eubalaena glacialis (assembly GCF_028564815.1). Lineage (NCBI taxonomy): Eukaryota > Metazoa > Chordata > Mammalia > Artiodactyla > Balaenidae > Eubalaena > Eubalaena glacialis. The sequence continues at coordinate 23,945 of NW_026871539.1, read as the reverse complement.
TGGCATGGCACCGAAGGCCTGCGAGAGCTGTGTTCCGGAGGTCGCTTGAACGCTTGGGCCAGCTAGCTAGCTGGAGCAAAAGGGGAAGGTTCCCTTTCACTCTGCTTTCAAAGCGGTGATCCGGAGGCACTCGAGAGCCTAATGCTGCGCAGTCGCCCAGAATGGGGGATCCTGTGCGCAGCGTTCCTCTATGGGGCACGGGGAGGAGGAAAAGCACACTGGAGCTCCTGCCCCCACCTGCCCCAGAGTCAGTGCACAGCCCCTGCACTCCTCAATGCGTGGACGGGCTAGCTGAAGGATACTTGGAACCCTGTGGAGGGCTCTAGCTTTCCCTTTGGCGATGAGGGCTCTGGGATGCCTCCTGCAGGGCACAGGACACGTTCCCTTTCTCTAGGAACCCTCTCTCGTCGCTCCACACAGGCCTTCCAGAAGTGAAGCCCACACAGGCAGCCACACTCTCCCGCAGGAAACTTGGACGCTGCACGTAGCCTGCTCTCCAGCGGGGGAAAGAGGGCTTTCTTTGCTCACTAGGTCACCGGCATCAGAGTGGCGCCCTGCAGAGTCCAGGTAGTTTCTGACAGAGGCCAAGAGTCTCAAGCGGCACCCTGCCCGTCCCTGTTAAGACGCCGTACCAGGGCAATTCTGCACGGGACGGGGAGACTAGCGTGACGTACTTAGTGCCTTGGGCTAGGCCTCGCCGTCCGTACGCCTTGCCAAAAGCTAGTGGGTGCTTCAGGGGAGCAGTGTGCCTTGGCCAGGCTGCTTCGAAAGGCAACTGTCTGCTTGGCGTAGGGAGACAGCAAGCAAGGGCTCCCATTCGAAAGCCCACCGAGAGGGTTGCTTCATTGCCGCCCAGGTTCAGCGCTGGCAACCACTGGCCGTACACCTCAAAGACCTGCCGGACCTGTGTTCGGGCGGCCGTTAGCAAGCTCGGACGTCTAGCTCTGCCACGAAGGAAGCAGTGTGTCGCCTTTCTCTCCGCCTTACGAGCTGTCCTCCGGAGGCCCAAGGTCCCTGGACGTTGTGAAGTCGCCCTTGGAAGAGACGTTCGCGATGCAGTCTTCCTCCACGGGAGGGGCCTAGGAGGCAGGAGGCCTAGGAGACCTGGAAAGCTCACTAGCGTGAAGGCCCTGCGTGGACTACGTTTTCACGGGAAATGCTGCACGCCCAAGCTTGTGCATGCAGTCCCTGGGCCTCACTATGAGCCTGCCCGGCACAGTCGTGTTCCCTTTAGCACTGGCGCCTTGGCGATGCCTCCTGCAAGGACAGGCAAGCACCGTGTTGCTCTCAGGAGAGCGCCCTTTTCCTAACCACGGGGGGCACTCCAGCACTGAAGACTGACAGCAGCCCTCTGCTTTCCGGCAGCTTTGAGGCTGGGGCTGCCCTTTGTTGCTGAGAATTGCCACTGTTCGCAGAGCTTCCGAATCCGAAACTTCAAAACTGCCCTAGTGCGTTTAGTTGCAGGCGAGCGAAAAGAGACCGAAGGAGCACTCTGGCACTTCCCCGGTTTCATCTCCCAGCAGGGAGTTGTGCAGTGTGTGAGGAGTCTACGGGACTTCAGGCTCCAGGAAGGTTACGTGTCCTCGCGCCGTCTCTAAGCGTAGGAGAGTTCAGGGGAAGCTCTACCTCTTCGAGACAGCATGTCATGGCTAGTCTCTGCGTGGCCTAGAGAAAGGGCGGGTAAGTAAAAGGGTACCCGGAACGGACACCAGGAAAAGAGTGTTTTCCTTGCAGCTTCACGCTCTGCACTGCGTGCCCCTGGCATGGCACCGAAGGCCTGCGAGAGCTGTGTTCCGGAGGTCGCTTGAATGCTTGGGCCAGCTAGCTAGCTGGAGCAAAAGGGGAAGGTTCCCTTTCACTCTGCTTTCAAAGCGGTGATCCGGAGGCACTCGAGAGCCTAATGCTGCGCAGTCGCCCAGAATGGGGGATCCTGTGCGCAGCGTTCCTCTATGGGGCACGGGGAGGAGGAAAAGCACACTGGAGCTCCTGCCCCCACCTGCCCCAGAGTCAGTGCACAGCCCCTGCACTCCTCAATGCGTGGACGGGCTAGCTGAAGGATACTTGGAACCCTGTGGAGGGCTCTAGCTTTCCCTTTGGCGATGAGGGCTCTGGGATGCCTCCTGCAGGGCACAGGACACGTTCCCTTTCTCTAGGAACCCTCTCTCGTCGCTCCACACAGGCCTTCCAGAAGTGAAGCCCACACAGGCAGCCACACTCTCCCGCAGGAAACTTGGACGCTGCACGTAGCCTGCTCTCCAGCGGGGGAAAGAGGGCTTTCTTTGCTCACTAGGTCACCGGCATCAGAGTGGCGCCCTGCAGAGTCCAGGTAGTTTCTGACAGAGGCCAAGAGTCTCAAGCGGCACCCTGCCCGTCCCTGTTAAGACGCCGTACCAGGGCAATTCTGCACGGGACGGGGAGACTAGCGTGACGTACTTAGTGCCTTGGGCTAGGCCTCGCCGTCCGTACGCCTTGCCAAAAGCTAGTGGGTGCTTCAGGGGAGCAGTGTGCCTTGGCCAGGCTGCTTCGAAAGGCAACTGTCTGCTTGGCGTAGGGAGACAGCAAGCAAGGGCTCCCATTCGAAAGCCCACCGAGAGGGTTGCTTCATTGCCGCCCAGGTTCAGCGCTGGCAACCACTGGCCGTACACCTCAAAGACCTGCCGGACCTGTGTTCGGGCGGCCGTTAGCAAGCTCGGACGTCTAGCTCTGCCACGAAGGAAGCAGTGTGTCGCCTTTCTCTCCGCCTTACGAGCTGTCCTCCGGAGGCCCAAGGTCCCTGGACGTTGTGAAGTCGCCCTTGGAAGAGACGTTCGCGATGCAGTCTTCCTCCACGGGAGGGGCCTAGGAGGCAGGAGGCCTAGGAGACCTGGAAAGCTCACTAGCGTGAAGGCCCTGCGTGGACTACGTTTTCACGGGAAATGCTGCACGCCCAAGCTTGTGCATGCAGTCCCTGGGCCTCACTATGAGCCTGCCCGGCACAGTCGTGTTCCCTTTAGCACTGGCGCCTTGGCGATGCCTCCTGCAAGGACAGGCAAGCACCGTGTTGCTCTCAGGAGAGCGCCCTTTTCCTAACCACGGGGGGCACTCCAGCACTGAAGACTGACAGCAGCCCTCTGCTTTCCGGCAGCTTTGAGGCTGGGGCTGCCCTTTGTTGCTGAGAATTGCCACTGTTCGCAGAGCTTCCGAATCCGAAACTTCAAAACTGCCCTAGTGCGTTTAGTTGCAGGCGAGCGAAAAGAGACCGAAGGAGCACTCTGGCACTTCCCCGGTTTCATCTCCCAGCAGGGAGTTGTGCAGTGTGTGAGGAGTCTACGGGACTTCAGGCTCCAGGAAGGTTACGTGTCCTCGCGCCGTCTCTAAGCGTAGGAGAGTTCAGGGGAAGCTCTACCTCTTCGAGACAGCATGTCATGGCTAGTCTCTGCGTGGCCTAGAGAAAGGGCGGGTAAGTAAAAGGGTACCCGGAACGGACACCAGGAAAAGAGTGTTTTCCTTGCAGCTTCACGCTCTGCACTGCGTGCCCCTGGCATGGCACCGAAGGCCTGCGAGAGCTGTGTTCCGGAGGTCGCTTGAACGCTTGGGCCAGCTAGCTAGCTGGAGCAAAAGGGGAAGGTTCCCTTTCACTCTGCTTTCAAAGCGGTGATCCGGAGGCACTCGAGAGCCTAATGCTGCGCAGTCGCCCAGAATGGGGGATCCTGTGCGCAGCGTTCCTCTATGGGGCACGGGGAGGAGGAAAAGCACACTGGAGCTCCTGCCCCCACCTGCCCCAGAGTCAGTGCACAGCCCCTGCACTCCTCAATGCGTGGACGGGCTAGCTGAAGGATACTTGGAACCCTGTGGAGGGCTCTAGCTTTCCCTTTGGCGATGAGGGCTCTGGGATGCCTCCTGCAGGGCACAGGACACGTTCCCTTTCTCTAGGAACCCTCTCTCGTCGCTCCACACAGGCCTTCCAGAAGTGAAGCCCACACAGGCAGCCACACTCTCCCGCAGGAAACTTGGACGCTGCACGTAGCCTGCTCTCCAGCGGGGGAAAGAGGGCTTTCTTTGCTCACTAGGTCACCGGCATCAGAGTGGCGCCCTGCAGAGTCCAGGTAGTTTCTGACAGAGGCCAAGAGTCTCAAGCGGCACCCTGCCCGTCCCTGTTAAGACGCCGTACCAGGGCAATTCTGCACGGGACGGGGAGACTAGCGTGACGTACTTAGTGCCTTGGGCTAGGCCTCGCCGTCCGTACGCCTTGCCAAAAGCTAGTGGGTGCTTCAGGGGAGCAGTGTGCCTTGGCCAGGCTGCTTCGAAAGGCAACTGTCTGCTTGGCGTAGGGAGACAGCAAGCAAGGGCTCCCATTCGAAAGCCCACCGAGAGGGTTGCTTCATTGCCGCCCAGGTTCAGCGCTGGCAACCACTGGCCGTACACCTCAAAGACCTGCCGGACCTGTGTTCGGGCGGCCGTTAGCAAGCTCGGACGTCTAGCTCTGCCACGAAGGAAGCAGTGTGTCGCCTTTCTCTCCGCCTTACGAGCTGTCCTCCGGAGGCCCAAGGTCCCTGGACGTTGTGAAGTCGCCCTTGGAAGAGACGTTCGCGATGCAGTCTTCCTCCACGGGAGGGGCCTAGGAGGCAGGAGGCCTAGGAGACCTGGAAAGCTCACTAGCGTGAAGGCCCTGCGTGGACTACGTTTTCACGGGAAATGCTGCACGCCCAAGCTTGTGCATGCAGTCCCTGGGCCTCACTATGAGCCTGCCCGGCACAGTCGTGTTCCCTTTAGCACTGGCGCCTTGGCGATGCCTCCTGCAAGGACAGGCAAGCACCGTGTTGCTCTCAGGAGAGCGCCCTTTTCCTAACCACGGGGGGCACTGCAGCACTGAAGACTGACAGCAGCCCTCTGCTTTCCGGCAGCTTTGAGGCTGGGGCTGCCCTTTGTTGCTGAGAATTGCCACTGTTCGCAGAGCTTCCGAATCCGAAACTTCAAAACTGCCCTAGTGCGTTTAGTTGCAGGCGAGCGAAAAGAGACCGAAGGAGCACTCTGGCACTTCCCCGGTTTCATCTCCCAGCAGGGAGTTGTGCAGTGTGTGAGGAGTCTACGGGACTTCAGGCTCCAGGAAGGTTACGTGTCCTCGCGCCGTCTCTAAGCGTAGGAGAGTTCAGGGGAAGCTCTACCTCTTCGAGACAGCATGTCATGGCTAGTCTCTGCGTGGCCTAGAGAAAGGGCGGGTAAGTAAAAGGGTACCCGGAACGGACACCAGGAAAAGAGTGTTTTCCTTGCAGCTTCACGCTCTGCACTGCGTGCCCCTGGCATGGCACCGAAGGCCTGCGAGAGCTGTGTTCCGGAGGTCGCTTGAATGCTTGGGCCAGCTAGCTAGCTGGAGCAAAAGGGGAAGGTTCCCTTTCACTCTGCTTTCAAAGCGGTGATCCGGAGGCACTCGAGAGCCTAATGCTGCGCAGTCGCCCAGAATGGGGGATCCTGTGCGCAGCGTTCCTCTATGGGGCACGGGGAGGAGGAAAAGCACACTGGAGCTCCTGCCCCCACCTGCCCCAGAGTCAGTGCACAGCCCCTGCACTCCTCAATGCGTGGACGGGCTAGCTGAAGGATACTTGGAACCCTGTGGAGGGCTCTAGCTTTCCCTTTGGCGATGAGGGCTCTGGGATGCCTCCTGCAGGGCACAGGACACGTTCCCTTTCTCTAGGAACCCTCTCTCGTCGCTCCACACAGGCCTTCCAGAAGTGAAGCCCACACAGGCAGCCACACTCTCCCGCAGGAAACTTGGACGCTGCACGTAGCCTGCTCTCCAGCGGGGGAAAGAGGGCTTTCTTTGCTCACTAGGTCACCGGCATCAGAGTGGCGCCCTGCAGAGTCCAGGTAGTTTCTGACAGAGGCCAAGAGTCTCAAGCGGCACCCTGCCCGTCCCTGTTAAGACGCCGTACCAGGGCAATTCTGCACGGGACGGGGAGACTAGCGTGACGTACTTAGTGCCTTGGGCTAGGCCTCGCCGTCCGTACGCCTTGCCAAAAGCTAGTGGGTGCTTCAGGGGAGCAGTGTGCCTTGGCCAGGCTGCTTCGAAAGGCAACTGTCTGCTTGGCGTAGGGAGACAGCAAGCAAGGGCTCCCATTCGAAAGCCCACCGAGAGGGTTGCTTCATTGCCGCCCAGGTTCAGCGCTGGCAACCACTGGCCGTACACCTCAAAGACCTGCCGGACCTGTGTTCGGGCGGCCGTTAGCAAGCTCGGACGTCTAGCTCTGCCACGAAGGAAGCAGTGTGTCGCCTTTCTCTCCGCCTTACGAGCTGTCCTCCGGAGGCCCAAGGTCCCTGGACGTTGTGAAGTCGCCCTTGGAAGAGACGTTCGCGATGCAGTCTTCCTCCACGGGAGGGGCCTAGGAGGCAGGAGGCCTAGGAGACCTGGAAAGCTCACTAGCGTGAAGGCCCTGCGTGGACTACGTTTTCACGGGAAATGCTGCACGCCCAAGCTTGTGCATGCAGTCCCTGGGCCTCACTATGAGCCTGCCCGGCACAGTCGTGTTCCCTTTAGCACTGGCGCCTTGGCGATGCCTCCTGCAAGGACAGGCAAGCACCGTGTTGCTCTCAGGAGAGCGCCCTTTTCCTAACCACGGGGGGCACTCCAGCACTGAAGACTGACAGCAGCCCTCTGCTTTCCGGCAGCTTTGAGGCTGGGGCTGCCCTTTGTTGCTGAGAATTGCCACTGTTCGCAGAGCTTCCGAATCCGAAACTTCAAAACTGCCCTAGTGCGTTTAGTTGCAGGCGAGCGAAAAGAGACCGAAGGAGCACTCTGGCACTTCCCCGGTTTCATCTCCCAGCAGGGAGTTGTGCAGTGTGTGAGGAGTCTACGGGACTTCAGGCTCCAGGAAGGTTACGTGTCCTCGCGCCGTCTCTAAGCGTAGGAGAGTTCAGGGGAAGCTCTACCTCTTCGAGACAGCATGTCATGGCTAGTCTCTGCGTGGCCTAGAGAAAGGGCGGGTAAGTAAAAGGGTACCCGGAACGGACACCAGGAAAAGAGTGTTTTCCTTGCAGCTTCACGCTCTGCACTGCGTGCCCCTGGCATGGCACCGAAGGCCTGCGAGAGCTGTGTTCCGGAGGTCGCTTGAACGCTTGGGCCAGCTAGCTAGCTGGAGCAAAAGGGGAAGGTTCCCTTTCACTCTGCTTTCAAAGCGGTGATCCGGAGGCACTCGAGAGCCTAATGCTGCGCAGTCGCCCAGAATGGGGGATCCTGTGCGCAGCGTTCCTCTATGGGGCACGGGGAGGAGGAAAAGCACACTGGAGCTCCTGCCCCCACCTGCCCCAGAGTCAGTGCACAGCCCCTGCACTCCTCAATGCGTGGACGGGCTAGCTGAAGGATACTTGGAACCCTGTGGAGGGCTCTAGCTTTCCCTTTGGCGATGAGGGCTCTGGGATGCCTCCTGCAGGGCACAGGACACGTTCCCTTTCTCTAGGAACCCTCTCTCGTCGCTCCACACAGGCCTTCCAGAAGTGAAGCCCACACAGGCAGCCACACTCTCCCGCAGGAAACTTGGACGCTGCACGTAGCCTGCTCTCCAGCGGGGGAAAGAGGGCTTTCTTTGCTCACTAGGTCACCGGCATCAGAGTGGCGCCCTGCAGAGTCCAGGTAGTTTCTGACAGAGGCCAAGAGTCTCAAGCGGCACCCTGCCCGTCCCTGTTAAGACGCCGTACCAGGGCAATTCTGCACGGGACGGGGAGACTAGCGTGACGTACTTAGTGCCTTGGGCTAGGCCTCGCCGTCCGTACGCCTTGCCAAAAGCTAGTGGGTGCTTCAGGGGAGCAGTGTGCCTTGGCCAGGCTGCTTCGAAAGGCAACTGTCTGCTTGGCGTAGGGAGACAGCAAGCAAGGGCTCCCATTCGAAAGCCCACCGAGAGGGTTGCTTCATTGCCGCCCAGGTTCAGCGCTGGCAACCACTGGCCGTACACCTCAAAGACCTGCCGGACCTGTGTTCGGGCGGCCGTTAGCAAGCTCGGACGTCTAGCTCTGCCACGAAGGAAGCAGTGTGTCGCCTTTCTCTCCGCCTTACGAGCTGTCCTCCGGAGGCCCAAGGTCCCTGGACGTTGTGAAGTCGCCCTTGGAAGAGACGTTCGCGATGCAGTCTTCCTCCACGGGAGGGGCCTAGGAGGCAGGAGGCCTAGGAGACCTGGAAAGCTCACTAGCGTGAAGGCCCTGCGTGGACTACGTTTTCACGGGAAAGGCTGCACGCCCAAGCTTGTGCATGCAGTCCCTGGGCCTCACTATGAGCCTGCCCGGCACAGTCGTGTTCCCTTTAGCACTGGCGCCTTGGCGATGCCTCCTGCAAGGACAGGCAAGCACCGTGTTGCTCTCAGGAGAGCGCCCTTTTCCTAACCACGGGGGGCACTGCAGCACTGAAGACTGACAGCAGCCCTCTGCTTTCCGGCAGCTTTGAGGCTGGGGCTGCCCTTTGTTGCTGAGAATTGCCACTGTTCGCAGAGCTTCCGAATCCGAAACTTCAAAACTGCCCTAGTGCGTTTAGTTGCAGGCGAGCGAAAAGAGACCGAAGGAGCACTCTGGCACTTCCCCGGTTTCATCTCCCAGCAGGGAGTTGTGCAGTGTGTGAGGAGTCTACGGGACTTCAGGCTCCAGGAAGGTTACGTGTCCTCGCGCCGTCTCTAAGCGTAGGAGAGTTCAGGGGAAGCTCTACCTCTTCGAGACAGCATGTCATGGCTAGTCTCTGCGTGGCCTAGAGAAAGGGCGGGTAAGTAAAAGGGTACCCGGAACGGACACCAGGAAAAGAGTGTTTTCCTTGCAGCTTCACGCTCTGCACTGCGTGCCCCTGGCATGGCACCGAAGGCCTGCGAGAGCTGTGTTCCGGAGGTCGCTTGAATGCTTGGGCCAGCTAGCTAGCTGGAGCAAAAGGGGAAGGTTCCCTTTCACTCTGCTTTCAAAGCGGTGATCCGGAGGCACTCGAGAGCCTAATGCTGCGCAGTCGCCCAGAATGGGGGATCCTGTGCGCAGCGTTCCTCTATGGGGCACGGGGAGGAGGAAAAGCACACTGGAGCTCCTGCCCCCACCTGCCCCAGAGTCAGTGCACAGCCCCTGCACTCCTCAATGCGTGGACGGGCTAGCTGAAGGATACTTGGAACCCTGTGGAGGGCTCTAGCTTTCCCTTTGGCGATGAGGGCTCTGGGATGCCTCCTGCAGGGCACAGGACACGTTCCCTTTCTCTAGGAACCCTCTCTCGTCGCTCCACACAGGCCTTCCAGAAGTGAAGCCCACACAGGCAGCCACACTCTCCCGCAGGAAACTTGGACGCTGCACGTAGCCTGCTCTCCAGCGGGGGAAAGAGGGCTTTCTTTGCTCACTAGGTCACCGGCATCAGAGTGGCGCCCTGCAGAGTCCAGGTAGTTTCTGACAGAGGCCAAGAGTCTCAAGCGGCACCCTGCCCGTCCCTGTTAAGACGCCGTACCAGGGCAATTCTGCACGGGACGGGGAGACTAGCGTGACGTACTTAGTGCCTTGGGCTAGGCCTCGCCGTCCGTACGCCTTGCCAAAAGCTAGTGGGTGCTTCAGGGGAGCAGTGTGCCTTGGCCAGGCTGCTTCGAAAGGCAACTGTCTGCTTGGCGTAGGGAGACAGCAAGCAAGGGCTCCCATTCGAAAGCCCACCGAGAGGGTTGCTTCATTGCCGCCCAGGTTCAGCGCTGGCAACCACTGGCCGTACACCTCAAAGACCTGCCGGACCTGTGTTCGGGCGGCCGTTAGCAAGCTCGGACGTCTAGCTCTGCCACGAAGGAAGCAGTGTGTCGCCTTTCTCTCCGCCTTACGAGCTGTCCTCCGGAGGCCCAAGGTCCCTGGACGTTGTGAAGTCGCCCTTGGAAGAGACGTTCGCGATGCAGTCTTCCTCCACGGGAGGGGCCTAGGAGGCAGGAGGCCTAGGAGACCTGGAAAGCTCACTAGCGTGAAGGCCCTGCGTGGACTACGTTTTCACGGGAAATGCTGCACGCCCAAGCTTGTGCATGCAGTCCCTGGGCCTCACTATGAGCCTGCCCGGCACAGTCGTGTTCCCTTTAGCACTGGCGCCTTGGCGATGCCTCCTGCAAGGACAGGCAAGCACCGTGTTGCTCTCAGGAGAGCGCCCTTTTCCTAACCACGGGGGGCACTCCAGCACTGAAGACTGACAGCAGCCCTCTGCTTTCCGGCAGCTTTGAGGCTGGGGCTGCCCTTTGTTGCTGAGAATTGCCACTGTTCGCAGAGCTTCCGAATCCGAAACTTCAAAACTGCCCTAGTGCGTTTAGTTGCAGGCGAGCGAAAAGAGACCGAAGGAGCACTCTGGCACTTCCCCGGTTTCATCTCCCAGCAGGGAGTTGTGCAGTGTGTGAGGAGTCTACGGGACTTCAGGCTCCAGGAAGGTTACGTGTCCTCGCGCCGTCTCTAAGCGTAGGAGAGTTCAGGGGAAGCTCTACCTCTTCGAGACAGCATGTCATGGCTAGTCTCTGCGTGGCCTAGAGAAAGGGCGGGTAAGTAAAAGGGTACCCGGAACGGACACCAGGAAAAGAGTGTTTTCCTTGCAGCTTCACGCTCTGCACTGCGTGCCCCTGGCATGGCACCGAAGGCCTGCGAGAGCTGTGTTCCGGAGGTCGCTTGAACGCTTGGGCCAGCTAGCTAGCTGGAGCAAAAGGGGAAGGTTCCCTTTCACTCTGCTTTCAAAGCGGTGATCCGGAGGCACTCGAGAGCCTAATGCTGCGCAGTCGCCCAGAATGGGGGATCCTGTGCGCAGCGTTCCTCTATGGGGCACGGGGAGGAGGAAAAGCACACTGGAGCTCCTGCCCCCACCTGCCCCAGAGTCAGTGCACAGCCCCTGCACTCCTCAATGCGTGGACGGGCTAGCTGAAGGATACTTGGAACCCTGTGGAGGGCTCTAGCTTTCCCTTTGGCGATGAGGGCTCTGGGATGCCTCCTGCAGGGCACAGGACACGTTCCCTTTCTCTAGGAACCCTCTCTCGTCGCTCCACACAGGCCTTCCAGAAGTGAAGCCCACACAGGCAGCCACACTCTCCCGCAGGAAACTTGGACGCTGCACGTAGCCTGCTCTCCAGCGGGGGAAAGAGGGCTTTCTTTGCTCACTAGGTCACCGGCATCAGAGTGGCGCCCTGCAGAGTCCAGGTAGTTTCTGACAGAGGCCAAGAGTCTCAAGCGGCACCCTGCCCGTCCCTGTTAAGACGCCGTACCAGGGCAATTCTGCACGGGACGGGGAGACTAGCGTGACGTACTTAGTGCCTTGGGCTAGGCCTCGCCGTCCGTACGCCTTGCCAAAAGCTAGTGGGTGCTTCAGGGGAGCAGTGTGCCTTGGCCAGGCTGCTTCGAAAGGCAACTGTCTGCTTGGCGTAGGGAGACAGCAAGCAAGGGCTCCCATTCGAAAGCCCACCGAGAGGGTTGCTTCATTGCCGCCCAGGTTCAGCGCTGGCAACCACTGGCCGTACACCTCAAAGACCTGCCGGACCTGTGTTCGGGCGGCCGTTAGCAAGCTCGGACGTCTAGCTCTGCCACGAAGGAAGCAGTGTGTCGCCTTTCTCTCCGCCTTACGAGCTGTCCTCCGGAGGCCCAAGGTCCCTGGACGTTGTGAAGTCGCCCTTGGAAGAGACGTTCGCGATGCAGTCTTCCTCCACGGGAGGGGCCTAGGAGGCAGGAGGCCTAGGAGACCTGGAAAGCTCACTAGCGTGAAGGCCCTGCGTGGACTACGTTTTCACGGGAAATGCTGCACGCCCAAGCTTGTGCATGCAGTCCCTGGGCCTCACTATGAGCCTGCCCGGCACAGTCGTGTTCCCTTTAGCACTGGCGCCTTGGCGATGCCTCCTGCAAGGACAGGCAAGCACCGTGTTGCTCTCAGGAGAGCGCCCTTTTCCTAACCACGGGGGGCACTCCAGCACTGAAGACTGACAGCAGCCCTCTGCTTTCCGGCAGCTTTGAGGCTGGGGCTGCCCTTTGTTGCTGAGAATTGCCACTGTTCGCAGAGCTTCCGAATCCGAAACTTCAAAACTGCCCTAGTGCGTTTAGTTGCAGGCGAGCGAAAAGAGACCGAAGGAGCACTCTGGCACTTCCCCGGTTTCATCTCCCAGCAGGGAGTTGTGCAGTGTGTGAGGAGTCTACGGGACTTCAGGCTCCAGGAAGGTTACGTGTCCTCGCGCCGTCTCTAAGCGTAGGAGAGTTCAGGGGAAGCTCTACCTCTTCGAGACAGCATGTCATGGCTAGTCTCTGCGTGGCCTAGAGAAAGGGCGGGTAAGTAAAAGGGTACCCGGAACGGACACCAGGAAAAGAGTGTTTTCCTTGCAGCTTCACGCTCTGCACTGCGTGCCCCTGGCATGGCACCGAAGGCCTGCGAGAGCTGTGTTCCGGAGGTCGCTTGAACGCTTGGGCCAGCTAGCTAGCTGGAGCAAAAGGGGAAGGTTCCCTTTCACTCTGCTTTCAAAGCGGTGATCCGGAGGCACTCGAGAGCCTAATGCTGCGCAGTCGCCCAGAATGGGGGATCCTGTGCGCAGCGTTCCTCTATGGGGCACGGGGAGGAGGAAAAGCACACTGGAGCTCCTGCCCCCACCTGCCCCAGAGTCAGTGCACAGCCCCTGCACTCCTCAATGCGTGGACGGGCTAGCTGAAGGATACTTGGAACCCTGTGGAGGGCTCTAGCTTTCCCTTTGGCGATGAGGGCTCTGGGATGCCTCCTGCAGGGCACAGGACACGTTCCCTTTCTCTAGGAACCCTCTCTCGTCGCTCCACACAGGCCTTCCAGAAGTGAAGCCCACACAGGCAGCCACACTCTCCCGCAGGAAACTTGGACGCTGCACGTAGCCTGCTCTCCAGCGGGGGAAAGAGGGCTTTCTTTGCTCACTAGGTCACCGGCATCAGAGTGGCGCCCTGCAGAGTCCAGGTAGTTTCTGACAGAGGCCAAGAGTCTCAAGCGGCACCCTGCCCGTCCCTGTTAAGACGCCGTACCAGGGCAATTCTGCACGGGACGGGGAGACTAGCGTGACGTACTTAGTGCCTTGGGCTAGGCCTCGCCGTCCGTACGCCTTGCCAAAAGCTAGTGGGTGCTTCAGGGGAGCAGTGTGCCTTGGCCAGGCTGCTTCGAAAGGCAACTGTCTGCTTGGCGTAGGGAGACAGCAAGCAAGGGCTCCCATTCGAAAGCCCACCGAGAGGGTTGCTTCATTGCCGCCCAGGTTCAGCGCTGGCAACCACTGGCCGTACACCTCAAAGACCTGCCGGACCTGTGTTCGGGCGGCCGTTAGCAAGCTCGGACGTCTAGCTCTGCCACGAAGGAAGCAGTGTGTCGCCTTTCTCTCCGCCTTACGAGCTGCCATCCGGAGGCCCAAGGTCCCTGGACGTTGTGAAGTCGCCCTTGGCAGAGACGTTCGCGATGCAGTCTTCCTCCACGGGAGGGGCCTAGGAGGCAGGAGGCCTAGGAGACCTGGAAAGCTCACTAGCGTGAAGGCCCTGCGTGGACTACGTTTTCACGGGAAATGCTGCACGCCCAAGCTTGTGCATGCAGTCCCTGGGCCTCACTATGAGCCTGCCCGGCACAGTCGTGTTCCCTTTAGCACTGGCGCCTTGGCGATGCCTCCTGCAAGGACAGGCAAGCACCGTGTTGCTCTCAGGAGAGCGCCCTTTTCCTAACCACGGGGGGCACTCCAGCACTGAAGACTGACAGCAGCCCTCTGCTTTCCGGCAGCTTTGAGGCTGGGGCTGCCCTTTGTTGCTGAGAATTGCCACTGTTCGCAGAGCTTCCGAATCCGAAACTTCAAAACTGCCCTAGTGCGTTTAGTTGCAGGCGAGCGAAAAGAGACCGAAGGAGCACTCTGGCACTTCCCCGGTTTCATCTCCCAGCAGGGAGTTGTGCAGTGTGTGAGGAGTCTACGGGACTTCAGGCTCCAGGAAGGTTACGTGTCCTCGCGCCGTCTCTAAGCGTAGGAGAGTTCAGGGGAAGCTCTACCTCTTCGAGACAGCATGTCATGGCTAGTCTCTGCGTGGCCTAGAGAAAGGGCGGGTAAGTAAAAGGGTACCCGGAACGGACACCAGGAAAAGAGTGTTTTCCTTGCAGCTTCACGCTCTGCACTGCGTGCCCCTGGCATGGCACCGAAGGCCTGCGAGAGCTGTGTTCCGGAGGTCGCTTGAACGCTTGGGCCAGCTAGCTAGCTGGAGCAAAAGGGGAAGGTTCCCTTTCACTCTGCTTTCAAAGCGGTGACCCGGAGGCACTCGAGAGCCTAATGCTGCGCAGTCGCCCAGAATGGGGGATCCTGTGCGCAGCGTTCCTCTATGGGGCACGGGGAGGAGGAAAAGCACACTGGAGCTCCTGCCCCCACCTGCCCCAGAGTCAGTGCACAGCCCCTGCACTCCTCAATGCGTGGACGGGCTAGCTGAAGGATACTTGGAACCCTGTGGAGGGCTCTAGCTTTCCCTTTGGCGATGAGGGCTCTGGGATGCCTCCTGCAGGGCACAGGACACGTTCCCTTTCTCTAGGAACCCTCTCTCGTCGCTCCACACAGGCCTTCCAGAAGTGAAGCCCACACAGGCAGCCACACTCTCCCGCAGGAAACTTGGACGCTGCACGTAGCCTGCTCTCCAGCGGGGGAAAGAGGGCTTTCTTTGCTCACTAGGTCACCGGCATCAGAGTGGCGCCCTGCAGAGTCCAGGTAGTTTCTGACAGAGGCCAAGAGTCTCAAGCGGCACCCTGCCCGTCCCTGTTAAGACGCCGTACCAGGGCAATTCTGCACGGGACGGGGAGACTAGCGTGACGTACTTAGTGCCTTGGGCTAGGCCTCGCCGTCCGTACGCCTTGCCAAAAGCTAGTGGGTGCTTCAGGGGAGCAGTGTGCCTTGGCCAGGCTGCTTCGAAAGGCAACTGTCTGCTTGGCGTAGGGAGACAGCAAGCAAGGGCTCCCATTCGAAAGCCCACCGAGAGGGTTGCTTCATTGCCGCCCAGGTTCAGCGCTGGCAACCACTGGCCGTACACCTCAAAGACCTGCCGGACCTGTGTTCGGGCGGCCGTTAGCAAGCTCGGACGTCTAGCTCTGCCACGAAGGAAGCAGTGTGTCGCCTTTCTCTCCGCCTTACGAGCTGCCATCCGGAGGCCCAAGGTCCCTGGACGTTGTGAAGTCGCCCTTGGCAGAGACGTTCGCGATGCAGTCTTCCTCCACGGGAGGGGCCTAGGAGGCAGGAGGCCTAGGAGACCTGGAAAGCTCACTAGCGTGAAGGCCCTGCGTGGACTACGTTTTCACGGGAAATGCTGCACGCCCAAGCTTGTGCATGCAGTCCCTGGGCCTCACTATGAGCCTGCCCGGCACAGTCGTGTTCCCTTTAGCACTGGCGCCTTGGCGATGCCTCCTGCAAGGACAGGCAAGCACCGTGTTGCTCTCAGGAGAGCGCCCTTTTCCTAACCACGGGGGGCACTCCAGCACTGAAGACTGACAGCAGCCCTCTGCTTTCCGGCAGCTTTGAGGCTGGGGCTGCCCTTTGTTGCTGAGAATTGCCACTGTTCGCAGAGCTTCCGAATCCGAAACTTCAAAACTGCCCTAGTGCGTTTAGTTGCAGGCGAGCGAAAAGAGACCGAAGGAGCACTCTGGCACTTCCCCGGTTTCATCTCCCAGCAGGGAGTTGTGCAGTGTGTGAGGAGTCTACGGGACTTCAGGCTCCAGGAAGGTTACGTGTCCTCGCGCCGTCTCTAAGCGTAGGAGAGTTCAGGGGAAGCTCTACCTCTTCGAGACAGCATGTCATGGCTAGTCTCTGCGTGGCCTAGAGAAAGGGCGGGTAAGTAAAAGGGTACCCGGAACGGACACCAGGAAAAGAGTGTTTTCCTTGCAGCTTCACGCTCTGCACTGCGTGCCCCTGGCATGGCACCGAAGGCCTGCGAGAGCTGTGTTCCGGAGGTCGCTTGAATGCTTGGGCCAGCTAGCTAGCTGGAGCAAAAGGGGAAGGTTCCCTTTCACTCTGCTTTCAAAGCGGTGACCCGGAGGCACTCGAGAGCCTAATGCTGCGCAGTCGCCCAGAATGGGGGATCCTGTGCGCAGCGTTCCTCTATGGGGCACGGGGAGGAGGAAAAGCACACTGGAGCTCCTGCCCCCACCTGCCCCAGAGTCAGTGCACAGCCCCTGCACTCCTCAATGCGTGGACGGGCTAGCTGAAGGATACTTGGAACCCTGTGGAGGGCTCTAGCTTTCCCTTTGGCGATGAGGGCTCTGGGATGCCTCCTGCAGGGCACAGGACACGTTCCCTTTCTCTAGGAACCCTCTCTCGTCGCTCCACACAGGCCTTCCAGAAGTGAAGCCCACACAGGCAGCCACACTCTCCCGCAGGAAACTTGGACGCTGCACGTAGCCTGCTCTCCAGCGGGGGAAAGAGGGCTTTCTTTGCTCACTAGGTCACCGGCATCAGAGTGGCGCCCTGCAGAGTCCAGGTAGTTTCTGACAGAGGCCAAGAGTCTCAAGCGGCACCCTGCCCGTCCCTGTTAAGACGCCGTACCAGGGCAATTCTGCACGGGACGGGGAGACTAGCGTGACGTACTTAGTGCCTTGGGCTAGGCCTCGCCGTCCGTACGCCTTGCCAAAAGCTAGTGGGTGCTTCAGGGGAGCAGTGTGCCTTGGCCAGGCTGCTTCGAAAGGCAACTGTCTGCTTGGCGTAGGGAGACAGCAAGCAAGGGCTCCCATTCGAAAGCCCACCG
The DNA here is from genome assembly GCF_028564815.1 of Eubalaena glacialis. Classification (NCBI taxonomy): domain Eukaryota; kingdom Metazoa; phylum Chordata; class Mammalia; order Artiodactyla; family Balaenidae; genus Eubalaena; species Eubalaena glacialis. The sequence goes on along the minus strand of NW_026871539.1, from coordinate 7,283 downwards.
AGAGGGTTGCTTCATTGCCGCCCAGGTTCAGCGCTGGCAACCACTGGCCGTACACCTCAAAGACCTGCCGGACCTGTGTTCGGGCGGCCGTTAGCAAGCTCGGACGTCTAGCTCTGCCACGAAGGAAGCAGTGTGTCGCCTTTCTCTCCGCCTTACGAGCTGCCATCCGGAGGCCCAAGGTCCCTGGACGTTGTGAAGTCGCCCTTGGCAGAGACGTTCGCGATGCAGTCTTCCTCCACGGGAGGGGCCTAGGAGGCAGGAGGCCTAGGAGACCTGGAAAGCTCACTAGCGTGAAGGCCCTGCGTGGACTACGTTTTCACGGGAAATGCTGCACGCCCAAGCTTGTGCATGCAGTCCCTGGGCCTCACTATGAGCCTGCCCGGCACAGTCGTGTTCCCTTTAGCACTGGCGCCTTGGCGATGCCTCCTGCAAGGACAGGCAAGCACCGTGTTGCTCTCAGGAGAGCGCCCTTTTCCTAACCACGGGGGGCACTGCAGCACTGAAGACTGACAGCAGCCCTCTGCTTTCCGGCAGCTTTGAGGCTGGGGCTGCCCTTTGTTGCTGAGAATTGCCACTGTTCGCAGAGCTTCCGAATCCGAAACTTCAAAACTGCCCTAGTGCGTTTAGTTGCAGGCGAGCGAAAAGAGACCGAAGGAGCACTCTGGCACTTCCCCGGTTTCATCTCCCAGCAGGGAGTTGTGCAGTGTGTGAGGAGTCTACGGGACTTCAGGCTCCAGGAAGGTTACGTGTCCTCGCGCCGTCTCTAAGCGTAGGAGAGTTCAGGGGAAGCTCTACCTCTTCGAGACAGCATGTCATGGCTAGTCTCTGCGTGGCCTAGAGAAAGGGCGGGTAAGTAAAAGGGTACCCGGAACGGACACCAGGAAAAGAGTGTTTTCCTTGCAGCTTCACGCTCTGCACTGCGTGCCCCTGGCATGGCACCGAAGGCCTGCGAGAGCTGTGTTCCGGAGGTCGCTTGAATGCTTGGGCCAGCTAGCTAGCTGGAGCAAAAGGGGAAGGTTCCCTTTCACTCTGCTTTCAAAGCGGTGACCCGGAGGCACTCGAGAGCCTAATGCTGCGCAGTCGCCCAGAATGGGGGATCCTGTGCGCAGCGTTCCTCTATGGGGCACGGGGAGGAGGAAAAGCACACTGGAGCTCCTGCCCCCACCTGCCCCAGAGTCAGTGCACAGCCCCTGCACTCCTCAATGCGTGGACGGGCTAGCTGAAGGATACTTGGAACCCTGTGGAGGGCTCTAGCTTTCCCTTTGGCGATGAGGGCTCTGGGATGCCTCCTGCAGGGCACAGGACACGTTCCCTTTCTCTAGGAACCCTCTCTCGTCGCTCCACACAGGCCTTCCAGAAGTGAAGCCCACACAGGCAGCCACACTCTCCCGCAGGAAACTTGGACGCTGCACGTAGCCTGCTCTCCAGCGGGGGAAAGAGGGCTTTCTTTGCTCACTAGGTCACCGGCATCAGAGTGGCGCCCTGCAGAGTCCAGGTAGTTTCTGACAGAGGCCAAGAGTCTCAAGCGGCACCCTGCCCGTCCCTGTTAAGACGCCGTACCAGGGCAATTCTGCACGGGACGGGGAGACTAGCGTGACGTACTTAGTGCCTTGGGCTAGGCCTCGCCGTCCGTACGCCTTGCCAAAAGCTAGTGGGTGCTTCAGGGGAGCAGTGTGCCTTGGCCAGGCTGCTTCGAAAGGCAACTGTCTGCTTGGCGTAGGGAGACAGCAAGCAAGGGCTCCCATTCGAAAGCCCACCGAGAGGGTTGCTTCATTGCCGCCCAGGTTCAGCGCTGGCAACCACTGGCCGTACACCTCAAAGACCTGCCGGACCTGTGTTCGGGCGGCCGTTAGCAAGCTCGGACGTCTAGCTCTGCCACGAAGGAAGCAGTGTGTCGCCTTTCTCTCCGCCTTACGAGCTGTCCTCCGGAGGCCCAAGGTCCCTGGACGTTGTGAAGTCGCCCTTGGAAGAGACGTTCGCGATGCAGTCTTCCTCCACGGGAGGGGCCTAGGAGGCAGGAGGCCTAGGAGACCTGGAAAGCTCACTAGCGTGAAGGCCCTGCGTGGACTACGTTTTCACGGGAAATGCTGCACGCCCAAGCTTGTGCATGCAGTCCCTGGGCCTCACTATGAGCCTGCCCGGCACAGTCGTGTTCCCTTTAGCACTGGCGCCTTGGCGATGCCTCCTGCAAGGACAGGCAAGCACCGTGTTGCTCTCAGGAGAGCGCCCTTTTCCTAACCACGGGGGGCACTCCAGCACTGAAGACTGACAGCAGCCCTCTGCTTTCCGGCAGCTTTGAGGCTGGGGCTGCCCTTTGTTGCTGAGAATTGCCACTGTTCGCAGAGCTTCCGAATCCGAAACTTCAAAACTGCCCTAGTGCGTTTAGTTGCAGGCGAGCGAAAAGAGACCGAAGGAGCACTCTGGCACTTCCCCGGTTTCATCTCCCAGCAGGGAGTTGTGCAGTGTGTGAGGAGTCTACGGGACTTCAGGCTCCAGGAAGGTTACGTGTCCTCGCGCCGTCTCTAAGCGTAGGAGAGTTCAGGGGAAGCTCTACCTCTTCGAGACAGCATGTCATGGCTAGTCTCTGCGTGGCCTAGAGAAAGGGCGGGTAAGTAAAAGGGTACCCGGAACGGACACCAGGAAAAGAGTGTTTTCCTTGCAGCTTCACGCTCTGCACTGCGTGCCCCTGGCATGGCACCGAAGGCCTGCGAGAGCTGTGTTCCGGAGGTCGCTTGAATGCTTGGGCCAGCTAGCTAGCTGGAGCAAAAGGGGAAGGTTCCCTTTCACTCTGCTTTCAAAGCGGTGACCCGGAGGCACTCGAGAGCCTAATGCTGCGCAGTCGCCCAGAATGGGGGATCCTGTGCGCAGCGTTCCTCTATGGGGCACGGGGAGGAGGAAAAGCACACTGGAGCTCCTGCCCCCACCTGCCCCAGAGTCAGTGCACAGCCCCTGCACTCCTCAATGCGTGGACGGGCTAGCTGAAGGATACTTGGAACCCTGTGGAGGGCTCTAGCTTTCCCTTTGGCGATGAGGGCTCTGGGATGCCTCCTGCAGGGCACAGGACACGTTCCCTTTCTCTAGGAACCCTCTCTCGTCGCTCCACACAGGCCTTCCAGAAGTGAAGCCCACACAGGCAGCCACACTCTCCCGCAGGAAACTTGGACGCTGCACGTAGCCTGCTCTCCAGCGGGGGAAAGAGGGCTTTCTTTGCTCACTAGGTCACCGGCATCAGAGTGGCGCCCTGCAGAGTCCAGGTAGTTTCTGACAGAGGCCAAGAGTCTCAAGCGGCACCCTGCCCGTCCCTGTTAAGACGCCGTACCAGGGCAATTCTGCACGGGACGGGGAGACTAGCGTGACGTACTTAGTGCCTTGGGCTAGGCCTCGCCGTCCGTACGCCTTGCCAAAAGCTAGTGGGTGCTTCAGGGGAGCAGTGTGCCTTGGCCAGGCTGCTTCGAAAGGCAACTGTCTGCTTGGCGTAGGGAGACAGCAAGCAAGGGCTCCCATTCGAAAGCCCACCGAGAGGGTTGCTTCATTGCCGCCCAGGTTCAGCGCTGGCAACCACTGGCCGTACACCTCAAAGACCTGCCGGACCTGTGTTCGGGCGGCCGTTAGCAAGCTCGGACGTCTAGCTCTGCCACGAAGGAAGCAGTGTGTCGCCTTTCTCTCCGCCTTACGAGCTGTCCTCCGGAGGCCCAAGGTCCCTGGACGTTGTGAAGTCGCCCTTGGAAGAGACGTTCGCGATGCAGTCTTCCTCCACGGGAGGGGCCTAGGAGGCAGGAGGCCTAGGAGACCTGGAAAGCTCACTAGCGTGAAGGCCCTGCGTGGACTACGTTTTCACGGGAAATGCTGCACGCCCAAGCTTGTGCATGCAGTCCCTGGGCCTCACTATGAGCCTGCCCGGCACAGTCGTGTTCCCTTTAGCACTGGCGCCTTGGCGATGCCTCCTGCAAGGACAGGCAAGCACCGTGTTGCTCTCAGGAGAGCGCCCTTTTCCTAACCACGGGGGGCACTCCAGCACTGAAGACTGACAGCAGCCCTCTGCTTTCCGGCAGCTTTGAGGCTGGGGCTGCCCTTTGTTGCTGAGAATTGCCACTGTTCGCAGAGCTTCCGAATCCGAAACTTCAAAACTGCCCTAGTGCGTTTAGTTGCAGGCGAGCGAAAAGAGACCGAAGGAGCACTCTGGCACTTCCCCGGTTTCATCTCCCAGCAGGGAGTTGTGCAGTGTGTGAGGAGTCTACGGGACTTCAGGCTCCAGGAAGGTTACGTGTCCTCGCGCCGTCTCTAAGCGTAGGAGAGTTCAGGGGAAGCTCTACCTCTTCGAGACAGCATGTCATGGCTAGTCTCTGCGTGGCCTAGAGAAAGGGCGGGTAAGTAAAAGGGTACCCGGAACGGACACCAGGAAAAGAGTGTTTTCCTTGCAGCTTCACGCTCTGCACTGCGTGCCCCTGGCATGGCACCGAAGGCCTGCGAGAGCTGTGTTCCGGAGGTCGCTTGAATGCTTGGGCCAGCTAGCTAGCTGGAGCAAAAGGGGAAGGTTCCCTTTCACTCTGCTTTCAAAGCGGTGACCCGGAGGCACTCGAGAGCCTAATGCTGCGCAGTCGCCCAGAATGGGGGATCCTGTGCGCAGCGTTCCTCTATGGGGCACGGGGAGGAGGAAAAGCACACTGGAGCTCCTGCCCCCACCTGCCCCAGAGTCAGTGCACAGCCCCTGCACTCCTCAATGCGTGGACGGGCTAGCTGAAGGATACTTGGAACCCTGTGGAGGGCTCTAGCTTTCCCTTTGGCGATGAGGGCTCTGGGATGCCTCCTGCAGGGCACAGGACACGTTCCCTTTCTCTAGGAACCCTCTCTCGTCGCTCCACACAGGCCTTCCAGAAGTGAAGCCCACACAGGCAGCCACACTCTCCCGCAGGAAACTTGGACGCTGCACGTAGCCTGCTCTCCAGCGGGGGAAAGAGGGCTTTCTTTGCTCACTAGGTCACCGGCATCAGAGTGGCGCCCTGCAGAGTCCAGGTAGTTTCTGACAGAGGCCAAGAGTCTCAAGCGGCACCCTGCCCGTCCCTGTTAAGACGCCGTACCAGGGCAATTCTGCACGGGACGGGGAGACTAGCGTGACGTACTTAGTGCCTTGGGCTAGGCCTCGCCGTCCGTACGCCTTGCCAAAAGCTAGTGGGTGCTTCAGGGGAGCAGTGTGCCTTGGCCAGGCTGCTTCGAAAGGCAACTGTCTGCTTGGCGTAGGGAGACAGCAAGCAAGGGCTCCCATTCGAAAGCCCACCGAGAGGGTTGCTTCATTGCCGCCCAGGTTCAGCGCTGGCAACCACTGGCCGTACACCTCAAAGACCTGCCGGACCTGTGTTCGGGCGGCCGTTAGCAAGCTCGGACGTCTAGCTCTGCCACGAAGGAAGCAGTGTGTCGCCTTTCTCTCCGCCTTACGAGCTGCCATCCGGAGGCCCAAGGTCCCTGGACGTTGTGAAGTCGCCCTTGGCAGAGACGTTCGCGATGCAGTCTTCCTCCACGGGAGGGGCCTAGGAGGCAGGAGGCCTAGGAGACCTGGAAAGCTCACTAGCGTGAAGGCCCTGCGTGGACTACGTTTTCACGGGAAATGCTGCACGCCCAAGCTTGTGCATGCAGTCCCTGGGCCTCACTATGAGCCTGCCCGGCACAGTCGTGTTCCCTTTAGCACTGGCGCCTTGGCGATGCCTCCTGCAAGGACAGGCAAGCACCGTGTTGCTCTCAGGAGAGCGCCCTTTTCCTAACCACGGGGGGCACTCCAGCACTGAAGACTGACAGCAGCCCTCTGCTTTCCGGCAGCTTTGAGGCTGGGGCTGCCCTTTGTTGCTGAGAATTGCCACTGTTCGCAGAGCTTCCGAATCCGAAACTTCAAAACTGCCCTAGTGCGTTTAGTTGCAGGCGAGCGAAAAGAGACCGAAGGAGCACTCTGGCACTCCCCCGGTTTCATCTCCCAGCAGGGAGTTGTGCAGTGTGTGAGGAGTCTACGGGACTTCAGGCTCCAGGAAGGTTACGTGTCCTCGCGCCGTCTCTAAGCGTAGGAGAGTTCAGGGGAAGCTCTACCTCTTCGAGACAGCATGTCATGGCTAGTCTCTGCGTGGCCTAGAGAAAGGGCGGGTAAGTAAAAGGGTACCCGGAACGGACACCAGGAAAAGAGTGTTTTCCTTGCAGCTTCACGCTCTGCACTGCGTGCCCCTGGCATGGCACCGAAGGCCTGCGAGAGCTGTGTTCCGGAGGTCGCTTGAATGCTTGGGCCAGCTAGCTAGCTGGAGCAAAAGGGGAAGGTTCCCTTTCACTCTGCTTTCAAAGCGGTGATCCGGAGGCACTCGAGAGCCTAATGCTGCGCAGTCGCCCAGAATGGGGGATCCTGTGCGCAGCGTTCCTCTATGGGGCACGGGGAGGAGGAAAAGCACACTGGAGCTCCTGCCCCCACCTGCCCCAGAGTCAGTGCACAGCCCCTGCACTCCTCAATGCGTGGACGGGCTAGCTGAAGGATACTTGGAACCCTGTGGAGGGCTCTAGCTTTCCCTTTGGCGATGAGGGCTCTGGGATGCCTCCTGCAGGGCACAGGACACGTTCCCTTTCTCTAGGAACCCTCTCTCGTCGCTCCACACAGGCCTTCCAGAAGTGAAGCCCACACAGGCAGCCACACTCTCCCGCAGGAAACTTGGACGCTGCACGTAGCCTGCTCTCCAGCGGGGGAAAGAGGGCTTTCTTTGCTCACTAGGTCACCGGCATCAGAGTGGCGCCCTGCAGAGTCCAGGTAGTTTCTGACAGAGGCCAAGAGTCTCAAGCGGCACCCTGCCCGTCCCTGTTAAGACGCCGTACCAGGGCAATTCTGCACGGGACGGGGAGACTAGCGTGACGTACTTAGTGCCTTGGGCTAGGCCTCGCCGTCCGTACGCCTTGCCAAAAGCTAGTGGGTGCTTCAGGGGAGCAGTGTGCCTTGGCCAGGCTGCTTCGAAAGGCAACTGTCTGCTTGGCGTAGGGAGACAGCAAGCAAGGGCTCCCATTCGAAAGCCCACCGAGAGGGTTGCTTCATTGCCGCCCAGGTTCAGCGCTGGCAACCACTGGCCGTACACCTCAAAGACCTGCCGGACCTGTGTTCGGGCGGCCGTTAGCAAGCTCGGACGTCTAGCTCTGCCACGAAGGAAGCAGTGTGTCGCCTTTCTCTCCGCCTTACGAGCTGTCCTCCGGAGGCCCAAGGTCCCTGGACGTTGTGAAGTCGCCCTTGGAAGAGACGTTCGCGATGCAGTCTTCCTCCACGGGAGGGG